>NC_079168.1:84884020-85036520 GCF_947568905.1 Ostrea edulis | reverse complement strand
TTGCCCATTATACCGGTATGGTTGGTATGCCGAATATTCCCTCGGACCCTTGGGTTTATACATATTCCACTCACCCTTTGTATTAATTGTTTGATTCTATTGTGTGAAGTGTTAGTATTTTGATTCAATAAAAAGGTGTAAAATAACTTTTGTGTTGTCACTGTTGTCATGGTTACAGGTGTACCTGACTCGCGGAGCACCATGGGTTTACGTGGAATGTTCAATTAATTTTCTTGAATGTTAATTAATCTCAATAAAAATGACAAAAGCACAACTTCATTATACACATAATCTATACAAAAAGTTTGCATCAGATCTGTTCTTTGGTTTTTAAAATATACTCTAGAAACTGACCACACTCCCTCAAAATGGAAAAAAATAATCCTAACTTTCTTGAATATCAAAATATCTTAATCACAATAGCAGGTGCACAATTCATTATTCAAATAAGATCTACATACAGTTTTAATGAAATCTGTTCATCAGTATCAAAGATATCCTCTGGACAAATGATGCGTCCGGACAAACGGAGAAATAGACGAACAAGGCGATTCCAGTATCCCCCCCCCCCCCCCCCCCCCAAAACTTCGTTTGTGGGATGTATAACAATAACTAAGAAAACACTACTCCACAATGTCATGGAGCGAATTATACAAGCTAAGATACATCTCCCATACATAACAAGTGATGTCATCCGATCTATCTGGGCACAATTTCTATAAGGTATTCAATGTATAACTAAAGGAGATTGAACAATTTTGAAATTAAGATAAATGTTTATTGGAAATACTGATGAAATTGAAGAAGATCAAATGCACATAACTGGTAAATGATTAGAAGCTGACCATACTGCACTTGGGCATTTTTGGAAGAGTTACCCACCCTTGATTTTTACCAAGAGATTTTTATGAAAACATAATTTCTTTTAACATAATATGTTAATAAAATATGTTCTTCCCATAGACTTCATTGCAAACTTCCAAGGTGAAATAAATCAAGCAGTTATCAAAATTTTGTAAATTCCTTTAGTGGAATATTTTCCCTTAACAAGAGGCCCAGGGGCCTTATAGGTCACCTGAGTATCATGTAACAACCTTCCAATGTTTGAATTAGGTTTGTGTTTAAATATAAGAATTTTACTTTTGGATGGAAGAAACATTGAATAGCTATGTGGTCATGAAGTACATGTGTCATTTTTATGTTCAATCAATAATCCTTTTTAAAAAACCTAGGTCTGAGACATCATAAAGAAAAGGGTTATTTACTCCTTAAATAAAACCAATATAAGAAGATTTTCAAAGAATTTCTACATTTTCACTATATGACCAATAGAGCCCCACCCTAACACAAGAACCCCTGCCCCAGGGGCCATGAATTTCACAATTTTTAAAGAGGCATCCTTGCTCATCATTACCATGCTATTAGTTTGTCTACTTAATACCCAAAGACAGAGAAGAAGATTTTCAAAGAATTTCTACATTTTCACTATATGACCAATAGAGCCCCACCCTAACACACCAGAACCCCTGCCCCAGGGGCCATGAATTTCACAATTTTGGTAGAGGGCTCAACGCTCATTATAATTATGCCCACAGTTTGGCTTCTTGATGTCCAGGAGTAAAGAAGAAGATTTTTTAAAATTACACTCATTTTGATGGTTTTTGCCCCACCCCCTCAGGCCCCAGGGGGGCAGGGACCACGAATTTCACAATTTTTGTTCCCCTCCACCCACAGATGCTATATGCCAAAATTGGTTGAAATTGGTTCAGGGGTTTCAGAGAAGAAGCTGAAAATGTTCAAATGTTAAAGCACGACGAACGACGACGGACAAAAACAGATAGCAATAGGTCACCTGAATGAATTCAGGTGACCTAATAAACTGTTCAAAATGATACCATGATTACAAAAATACCATCATTGAATTATTACCAGTAGATATGAATTATTACCAGTAGATATGAATTATTACCAGTAGATATGAATATGTTTGTTATACAGTGAATATCTTAAATGTGTCATGTAATCCATTATCATAAAGATCTGTCCCAGGTCAGCACCGAGACATTACCGCTTGATTTTCAATGGCTTACCTTCAATTCAGCTTCTGTCATCTCCTTCTGTGTTCTGAGATCCTACAACAAATGGACATGATGGATTGAAAATCTCTTCATCCTAAAGCATTCAGTTCCTCTACATAAATCATATATGACATGATACATCCCATAATACCTGCCAAGAAAAGGCAGGAGATTCCTTTTTCATCTGATACTTATAGACACGTGAAACGTCAGTGATTTTCTTCCATTAGTGGACAAATACTGTTAACCAACTTCTATTCGTGAGCGAGAATTTTTCGCAAGGTTCACGAGAACCTCGACATTATCACACATATTTCTTACAATGAAGCAGTCCTTTCATGTCTCTTGTAATTGTTTGAGATAATCTCAATAGTGAAAATTAGTCCCCACAAACCAGTTCATCACTGGTAAATTGCAAAATAAAATCGCCACGATTAAGAGTTGGCTTACAGTATTCTGATATATGTCACAAAAATGTCACCATACATGACTTCAACAAAGATGGTCAAGCATCATTTGTATCACTTTTCAGTAATCAACAAAATTTTGCAGGTCAATAATGAGAACGGTAATATATCGGCACTGTAATATACATTTTAGCGGAGTTAAGAGTCATTCCCTTCACCTTATTATATGCCCTTATATATCTACCTTAATTGTCTCGTTAAGTTGTTGGGCTTGTTCATCAAAATGCTGCTTTTCTTCCTCGAGTATGTGAGCTTTCTCCTCATTTTCTGTTAACCTAAAATACACAATCACAGGGCATGCTCATCATATTCAGATAGCCCAGCTTCCTGTACATGACATCACAGCAGACATAGTAGCCGCGTACCTTCTCTCCGTCTCCGCCTTCTCTGCCTGAAGAAGTCTCATCTTGTTCTCTATCTTCTTCAGTTGATCCTCTACGTCACCATGTGTTGCATGTAACGTCTGCTTTTGATTTTCTTGTTCTTCCAATGTACTCATTATCCTGTGCTTTTCTTTGTCTAGAAGCTGTTGATAAATAGTTTTACATTTCCAATGTTTTTGAGTTTGATATCTTTACTGATTGAAATATGATAGCCATTTCCTCATGAATGAGAACAGTGAGCATGTGAATGTTATGAGATATGATAATAGATAATTATTAATAATAAATATAGTAAGTCTATTCAACAACTAGGAATCCTGACAGAAATGAAAGTAAAATGTAAATATAAACCAGATGTGTCAGCGTAACATGAATGCCCCCGACTGCAGTTAAGTCAAATGTAGGAAATCCATCAAAGTATAGCATTAAATGTGGTATTCAGATTGTATGTTACACACATTTAATACAACGAAAAACTCAACAACAATCCTTTATATGTTTTAACAGCCATAAAATAAATACATTAATTTTTCTACATTAAAGGGGCACAACTCCATCAAAATCAACGAACAGGAACAAAACTCAAATTCTATCTGTAACTCATCAATATACACCTGCATACAAAAAATCAATTCAATATCTCAAAATGTTTAGAAAAAGTCCGGAAAACTGGTCACAACAGTAATTTTTTTTAAGTCAAAGGGGCACAACTCCATCAAATATCAACGAACCGGAACAAAACTCAAACTAGATCTGTAACTCATCAATATATATCTGCACACAAAAAAAAAATCAGTTCAATATCTCAAGGCATTTAGAAAAAAAGTTTGAAAAAGTGGTTGCAAGATTCCAATTAGATTTTTTGTTGACATGCCCATAGAAACATAAGGGGTAAGGTACAGGGCTTGAAGCTAACTTTTTATGTCACCAGTCCAGCCAGACTGATGGGGTATAATTTCAACCAGTCCGCAGAAAAATTTACCAGTCCAACACAGAGTTTTCCAGAAATAATTAAACATATTTCGTTGATGTTATTAAAATGAAATTCAACTCAATATACCTCAGACAATATTGTAACACTCAAATATGGGATTTATACTTACGAATCAGAATAAAAAAATTCTGATTCGTCTGATATCTACAGATCGAAGCATGCCAAATGTGTATAAAATTTCATATTAAGTATATTTTCCAAAATGATGCTTTAGAAAATTAACCAGTCCCATCGGACTGACTAAAACAAATGTCGGTCAGTCCGCCAGACTTTTAGCCAGTCACAGACTGACAGGCGTATGTTAATTTCGAACCCTGAGGTACATTTAAGAAATAAATTTCATTAAAGCAAATACATGGGGGCACGGACTGCGATGCTTCATGCCAGCTTTATTTCATGAGGCCCCTTTGCTGTTGTGAAGTGTTGCAGTTCATGCCCTCGTGTATTTTAAAAATGAAATTCGTTTTTTATATTTACATTCTACTTTCATTTCTGTCGGGTTTCCCTGGCAACCATTAAAATTGATATATACTATATTTTTTTAAGATTCATGCACACATTGTACACAATCGCGTCGCATTCATGAGGACATGGCTATCATTATATTTAAGGCAAAAACATTGAAAATGTAAATATTTTACTCTGATTTTATGTGTTGGTTGCCATAGACTGTATAATTTCCTGTGTAACTGCTCGAGTTGGAATTAGATTTTTTTTAATGTCGTAATAGAATAAATCAAGACTAACTTGTGATTTAGGGCGACTGAACACAGGAAAGTCAGTGACATCACTTTGTATTTCATATATTACTTGATTTTCTGTTTTAAATTGGATCCTGTTTTGGAAGTATTTCACGGATTGGTTGATTTTCCGTTTTAAATTTGATGCCGTTTTGGCAAGTTGTACCTGTAATGCTTCTTGCTGATGTGAAATTGTTGATGACAGTTCCTGGCGATCTTTTTCCACTTCCTGCATATATTGGTTTGTGTCCTCTAGTTCCCTGTCAGAAAAGGAA
Organism: Ostrea edulis; assembly: GCF_947568905.1. Taxonomy (NCBI): domain Eukaryota; kingdom Metazoa; phylum Mollusca; class Bivalvia; order Ostreida; family Ostreidae; genus Ostrea; species Ostrea edulis. Next base: position 85,031,583 of record NC_079168.1, on the reverse strand, counting down.
ATGTTCTCATTAACTCAGTCACACAGGAAGTAACAAAAACTGTTAGACACCGATATTCCTATCCACAAAACACAAAAGGTATGAAAGATACCGTGATGTATGTACCCATAAACACCTTTCGTATCTCCTTTAGATACTCTCTATCTCTATTCCATGCTGTCTATTGAGTATAGCACACCATTGGTTAGTTAACACACTTACTGTTTGACTTGATCAAATTCTTCAATCAGTTCTTGTTGGTATTTTTCAATCTTTTCTTTTTCTTTTTCCAGTTCTTGGTTTATCCTTGCAAGTTCCTGAAAGACACCATATCTGAGTTACTCAAGTACAAGTTTTTACATTTATGGAGGACAATTTTTTACAAGAAAAGCTGACAATATTGAATATTGATATAATTATGGAGTACAATTTTTTACAACAAAGCTGACAATATTGATATATTTGTGGAGTACAAGTTTTTACAGGAAAAGCTAACAATATTGATATATTTATGGAGAACAATTAAGTTTTTACAGGAAAAGCTGACAATATTGATATATTTATGGAGTACCTCAGTTTTCTCTCTTTCATCTGATAATGCCATCACCTCTGATTGCAGCTGGTCTGGAAAATGTCCATTTTCATTGCAATAAAATGTATACATGTATTTTGAATAAAACACTACTGTATTCTGAATGAATATTTATTTTAAAGCTCCTCAAAATTTGCATATCACATCATCTGGTCAGTGAATGGTGTTTTTCTTCTAACATACTTACATTGTGGTCTGCAGACACACTGTACATGTGACTATTTTTTGACCATTCAATATTCAGTCATAATACTCATAGCTATGGTTTAAAAAGAAAGGCTACAATGGGGAATCTATTTCTCAATTCATATATAATATAGCACAGGCATCTTATACACAAATACTGAACACTGCTGGGGTAAATCAATCAGGTGCTCCGAGATCCCTGGAGGAGGGAGTTCTAAGTGCACAGCCCACTTCATATATAATTACTTCAAATAAGAAGGGGGGGGGGGGTGTTTGGCTGTATTAAGTGTTGGTTTGAATGTTTATTTGGTTTTATATTGGTTTGTTTGTGTGAGTGTTTGGTTGTATTTGTGTTTGATTGATTGTGTGTCTGGTTTTATATCGGTTTGGTTGATTGTGTGTCTGGTTTTATATTGGTTTGTTTGTGTGAGTGTTTGGTTGTATTATTGTTTGTTGTATTTGTGTTTGAATGATTGTGTGTTTCTGTTTTTCGATAATTATGCCATAAAATTCCTGGATTTCAATAACATTTTCAAAATGGGATGAATTCCTAAGTTTTTCACAAACCACCACAACCAAAGACAAAACTTCTGAAAATGCTGTACTAAATTTTCAAAGCTAGTTACATGAATGTACATATAATTGAGCCTTAAATCTTTATTTCATTTTTTATTTTTTGTTGTTGGTTACATCCATTGAGCTAAAAACATGCAAATTGAATGTTGTGCATACAAACTGAATAACACACATTAGCAGTAATTGGGACTTCCATTACTCACTTCAACATATCCATGGTATTGGAGACATCAGTGTTCGACCTAACTTCAACCTACTACTTATACATACTGTCCTAATATCCCCAGCTTCGGAAACTCACTCGTTCTCATGAATAAATATTTTAAAATATCGTCCAATCAAAGTAATCGTTATAGTAATGGAACTCTTCTGTTTTTAAAGGTAGCACTAACTTAACTTTACTATCACAGCAATTGTATACCAAAATTGGGGTGAAAATGTCTTTTTGATTGGACAAATTCGCTTAGGGTTATCTATGAGCGCTCAATCAAACTGCCTCATTAATTATTCATGAGAACGAGCGAGTAGGAATGAATGGACCCATGGGTGATGGAGAGAGGAACGAAGCGTAATCAACCGTGAGTTTCAAACGATGTAATATCCCTTATTTCGATGAAATGCTTGTCATTTAAGAAGCTGTAACAGCTATGGGGCTGCTTTCTTCAACATTGGCAATATGAAGTCAGAGTTACTGTTTGTGTGGTAGTCAGAGTTACTGTTTGTGTGGTAGTCAGTTACTGTTTGTGTGGTAGTCAGTTACTGTTTGTGTGGTAGTCAGAGTTACTGTTTGTGTGGTAGTCAGTTACTGTTTGTGTGGTAGTCAGAGTTACTGTGTGTGTGGTAGTCAGAGTTACTGTTTGTGTGGTAGTCAGGGTTACTGTTTGTGTGGTAGTCAGAATTACTGTTTGTGTGGTAGTCAGTTACTGTTTGTGTGGTAGTCAGTTACTGTTTGTGTGGTAGTCAGAGTTACTGTGTGTGTGGTAGTCAGAGTTACTGTTTGTGTGGTAGTCAGTTACTGTTTGTGTGGTAGTCAGAGTTACTGTTTGTGTGGTAGTTACTGTTTGTGTGGTAGTCAGAGTTACTGTTTGTGTGGTAGTCAGAGTTACTGTTTGTGTGGTAGTCAGGGTTACTGTTTGTGTGGTAGTCAGTTACTGTTTGTGTGGTAGTCAGAGTTACTGTGTGTGTGGTAGTCAGTTACTGTTTGTGTAGTAGTCAGTTACTGTTTGTGTGGTAGTCAGTTACTGTTTGTGTGGTAGTCAGGGTTACTGTTTGTGTGGTAGTCAGGGTTACTGTTTGTGTGGTAGTCAGGGTTACTGTTTGTGTGGTAGTCAGGGTTACTGTTTGTGTGGTAGTCAGGGTTACTGTTTGTGTGGTAGTCAGAGTTACTGTTTGTGTGGTAGTCAGAGTTACTGTGTGTGTGGTAGTCAGAGTTACTGTGTGTGTGGTAGTCAGAGTTACTGTTTGTGTGGTAGTCAGTTACTGTTTGTGTGGTAGTCAGAGTTACTGTTTGTGTGGTAGTCAGGGTTACTGTTTGTGTGGTATTGATTGTTATTTCGGCATTGTGATTCAATAATGTTGCCGTCCTACCATCTTAAGTATTCCAGAGCAAAATTATGCTGGAATATATGTATACAGTAAAATATGGTTATAGCAAACCTCAAGGGCCACTCAAAAAAGTTCATTATAAGAAAACTTCATTATACAGTAAAACAGTTATAGCAAAGCTTTATAGCTAGGGTCAGCAAAAACAGTTCATTATAACAAAACTTCATTATATCCAATACAATTTTCATGATTTTCCTCTCATTGAGGAATAGATCTAACTTTGCAATAAGCGTGAATTCGTTATAAGCATGTTTTACTGTTTCTATAAAAGTTATGAATGGCAATGTGTTATTCAATTTGTCTGCACTTGTTTACAGTGAACTAATGTGAACAATCAAGGTGGATTACCAAAGTAGTCCTGCTTCTGTTTAGCCATTTGTAGTCCATGTTCCTCCAGTTGATTAATCATTTCATCTGCAAGCTTGGAACTTTTCCAAGTTCTAGAGAACAAAGTATATCTGTCAAAAATCATGCATTTCAAAGCGCATATAGTACTATTGTAATGTCCATGTTAGGACCTAATTTTCTCTTAACTGAATTATATTGCAGTCAAAAACAAACAAAAAAATGCTACACAATTTTGTAATTAGTGAAATTCATGCTACAACTACCTAATCATGCATAATATTTATATATTTACAACAAAAATTAATAATACAGTTATCACACAGAATATAGCAAGAAATTGGCAATGTTTCATGATTTCCGTGTGTAACACTAAGTTTAATTAATTTCCTGTTCTTTTATGTGCATGGCCAGTACATGAAACTAGTTAAACTTAGTACTCAATACATTTAAATACAAACTGTCATAAAATACTTCAAACAAATGAAGCAACATCTAATTATAAATAAGTTTTTAATGCTTGTTAATGATACATATAATCAAACCAGTTAAATGTGTTGGTAAATGTGTAGAGAGTACAAACATGCGTTTGGATTTCTGTAACATGTCAATCCATTTGTCCCGATCAAAGCTATTGTCTGCTGCCAACAGAAGTTTCCCCTTCAACAAACAAAAATAAAGCAAATGTCTCTAAAACTGAAAATAAAAATCCACAATAAGGCCACTTCAACTTAATTGATAGATTATCATCCCCGTCCGCCCCTCAAAAATTGGCCTGCCCCGAATTTTTTTATTTTGCGAAACTTGCGATTTCCAGAATATTTTCATGTCCGATTCCGGTATTTACACTTCTTGTTTACATTTCCAGTAAAGGAACGTGAAAAGCCACGTGAAGAAAATAGATCTATATGGTTTTCTTAATTTCTCGTGTTCTTACAGACGTAAATCTTGAAGAAGTTAGGTATATTTCTGTTATATCCTTAAATTAAAGTTTAACCTGGAATTAGTGTATGAAAATAGCATAGATTGATATCCATCTGCCATTAAATGATAAGGATCTGTTGAAAAAAAACTCGTTTGTCTTTAATATTTTTCTCAGAAAATAAAAATTAAAAAATAAAATCCTCCCACACGCCCCATACTTTTTGCTGACCCTGGATGATAATCTACTAATTAAGTTGAATTGGCCTGATGCACAGTAATACATCCTTACAAACACTAATAGTTCTAAATTATAAAATAGCTTATAGTCAATGACTCTAAAACTGTAGGTATACATATCTGTCGAAAAGAATATTTACATACATACAAAAAATACACTGCAATGATGTTGGCATATAGTAATGAATTAGCTCTACAGTATTCTATGATATTGGATATACGGTGAAACCTACAGTCTCATTCAGTGTGCTCAGGGAGAAATATCACAGCATGAAGAACATGGGAAAAGAGCATTGGGATAAAAAAAAAAAGTTCGGAATACACAGACAAACAAATTAATGAATTTCCATTTGACAGTTTGAGCTGTATATTTTATGGCTTTACACAACCAATACATTAACGACATGTATCTTGCTTCAGCAACAAAGATGATGTAACATGAATCTCACTAAACTTAATTCAAAAGCTTTCCTGACAGGACTATAATACCTCCATCATCAAAACTGGGCATAAATTGGAAACAGTATAATTGATAAGGATCATTCTTATTTCCATGTATATTTGTGAAATATAGTGACTCCACCCAAGACAAATCATTTGATGGCCCAGAGATTGCCTATATCTCAAAGTCCAGTTTACTTAACCTTTGACCTCCCCCCCCCCCAAACTGACAGGGATCATTCTCATCCCATGAGGAGCTTATATGTGTTAAGTACAGTAACCCAGCTGCTGTCTAAGTCCCTTGGAGATCCGGGTTAGAATAGGTCCTCACTACCCATTGCTTGTTGTAAGAGGCGACTAAATAGGGCAGTCCTTTGGACGAGACCACAAAAACCGAAGCCACATGTCAAAGCAGGTGTGCCACGATAAAGATCCCTCCCTGCTTAAAGTCCGCAAGCGCTGAGCATAGGCCTGAATTTTGCAGCCCTTCACCAGCAATGGTGACTTCTCCATAACCAGGTGGTCAAGGAATATCACACAAACCCCAGAAACAGTTTTCTTATATCAAGTGTCCAGTTTGCTTGACCTTTGACTTCAAAAGCACTTGCAATGGTCAACTCTTGTCCCATGCATTCACCATCAGGTGTTAGTTAATAAGGATGAATGCTACATCAGAGATATGTATATTTTGAAATTGAAAACTTTCAAAATTTACTTTATTTAGTCAAAAAATGTAGTTTTAGTAGAAAGCAATCTGGGAAAACTTTGAAACCCCTGCTGAACTCGAACCCGTGATCTACAGTTCAGCAGCTGATGTGCTAACCTACTGAGCTACTCATGCAGGTAGGCAGTGATATTTGAAATGAAAAGACAAATATTGTTGATATTTATATTTTCATTCATGTTTCAAAAGGAAGTTGGCCATTACGACGATCTAGAGTACTTCCTTAAATCAATTCACCTTCAACAAGTATTCAAATGATAGATTTGTAAACTTTGTAACTGCAGGATGAACTGATGGATTTCACATTTGATCCTGGCCTTGTTCCATGTATTCACCGTGATGCAAGTTGAATTATTTCAGCATGAAATGAAATAGTAACTTTTTAAAATAAGTTAAACATTTTCTTTTATACATTTCATGTTTACTTAATCTTTCTTTTTTTTTTTTTTTACTCTTGATCAATAAGAGTCATTACTTCAGTTTCTTGTTGACCTTTGGACTCCAAAATCACTACAGGATGATCAATAGGCATCATTTCCATACTTCAATGTATTGTTGACCTTTGACCTTTTGACTCCAGAATCACTAGTGAATGGTCCAAGTTGTAAGGTAAATCAATTCAACTTCAGAAATTAATTAACAGCTTTTAAAATTTCTGCAGCTGATGGCCAGAAGGACAAGGAGATTTCTATATAATTATGCATAGTATATATGGAGCAAACACAGCTTTTACAATTCCTCAGTAATTACAAATTTAGTCAGGCTTTATCCCTTAACACTACAGCCAGTTCCAGTTACAGTAAAACATGTTTAGAGTGAAGTGCTGGGGACGAACTATTTTGATTTGTTATAAAATAATTCGTTATATCCAACAAGTTTATGATATGTTAAAGAATTACAGGGAATAAAAACAACTTCACTGTAAGTGTGAATTCATTATAAGTGTGTTCTCTGTAACCGTGTTTTACTGTAAGTGTGAATTCATTATAAGTGTGTTCTCTGTAACCGTGTTTTACTGTAAGTGTGAATTCATTATAAGTGTGTTCTCTGTAACCTTGTTTTACTGTAAGTGTGAATTCATTATAAGTGTGTTCACTGTAATCGTGTCTTACTGTAAGTGTGAATTCATTATAAGTAATGTTCACTGTAACCGTGTTTTCCTGAAAATGTGAATTCATTATAAGTGTGTTCTTTATAAGCATGTTTTACTGTACAGATACTTACTATATAATTACATTCTTTACAAAACAACACCTGCTTATTGTCTTGACAAATTTTGTCCCCTTCATTTTTGTGAGAGATAAAGTATTCTCGAGTTGCACAGCGCTTTCATCTGTACAGTATCATATGTATCATGCTTGTATCATAAAAATTCCCTAAATTAACCTGGTTAAGATTTAATATTGTCTGCAATTTTTGTTGTTGTGATCAAATTAGCACGAAATCAGGCAGCCATTATGCCTTATATATTAAGCACCAGGTATTCATAAACCACGTTTGAAGCAAATTAGGAAAAGCCACGTGTTAATTCTTGATTTTAAGGAATATTGTTTATGTTATTTGTAATAAAAAGTATAAAAAGAAAGGAAGTATTGGATAATTTGTGAAAGCTGCTAAAACAATCAGGCAGAAATTAACCACATGGGTCCATATAGCTATATTCTCCATAATACAGTAAAACACAGTTATAGTGAACCTCTAGGGCCAGCGAAAAACAGATCGATATAACCAAACTTCATTATACAGTAAAACATGGTTATAGCTAACTTTTAGCCAGAAAAAACAGTTCATTGATTATCGCTAAACTTAATTATATCCAATATAATTTTCGTTATTTTCCTCTCATAGGGCAATAAATATCATTTCGCAATAAGAACGAAATTGTTATAAGCATGTTTATTATAAATATGTTTTACTGTACAAATTAACAACCTCAAAATTTATTCCTAATTATGTTTATGTGTCGAGTTGAAGGTCAGTGTACTTTTATCAAGATGTATAATACTTTTGATACAACATATCATGGTTATCGCTAATAAAATATTAGAATAAACATATTAAGCATTATACAAATCTATATATACACCTCGCACCATTTATATTGAAGTCACTTGCATTGAAATATTGGTTGTTTGAAAATCAAATTAAATACTCAACCATAAAGTCTGCATTTCTTTGCTTTACACTAAAATCGCTTAACATATTTTAAAATAACTTGATTTATTAAAAAATTTAATTTACAGTGGGCTAAAGCGATAATTATAAATACATGGTTATCATAACAGTAAACTAATGAAGTCTGAAATTATAGCACTGTGGAAAAGGTCAAGCATTTAACTGTTTGTTTATAACACAGCAGGTACCATACAGGATTTTCATATGAATTTTCACACCAATTAATTCTAATTTATAGGATAGTAATGACCTGCTCTATTCAGTAGAGCTATTTGTGTGATTATAAATATCTAAGAAATCTAAATACATTTGTTAAAAAGTTCTTGGTGGGGTTTTTTAAATTAAAGTTTCAAAAGATTTTTGAAAATGCTAATTAAGAGAGCTTCAGTATTGAAGATTTAGCTAAAAAGCCAAGTCAACAGATTGGAAAGCATAAATGTCTTACATATTAAAATGAAAAATATGGAAGATGCAACATCAAAAGTTTTTATTATAACGTCTGTAGAGATTTTATCTAGTATTAAACTTATATTTATGTTATACTTTGATTTGACCTTTTGTAGCCATTAGGAGAGGGCTAACACTGGTTTTATCCTGCACCCCAACACCATTCAGTATTGGATAAATCATTGCTTATATTAAACTGCAATTTGATTTAAATATGTTAACAATTTAATTTCCATTAGAATCTACTTATTTCATTTATATCACACTTTGCTTATATTGAAAAGTTGAAATGTTGGATTCCCAGAACTTCAAGATACCAGAAGTCAGCTGTGCATGTACAGTGTGTTTAAGAATAATATACAGTATAATCCAGATCACATGGTCATAAAGGACTGAATGAAACAGTTCATATCAAAGTTATGTATATGCTCCTATAGTTTCTGCAATAACTTTCACAGGTCTTGACATATGAATTTCACTGTTGCAGGATGGAAATGAACACAATTTTCTCTTTCACAGTGATTTCTATTTGTAATTTCTTTTCCATCACATACAAAATATAAATTTTTAAGATATATATACCATGGGTTCTAGAGATAAAGTATTCACTGATGAGTTCAAGATATTTATACTTGAAATAAGGGTTCAATAATACTAAGTGAATATTTTTTGAAAAGTCTACGAAAGCTTTCTGTAAAATTGCACTTGGCAGCTCTCCATCTCCATAATTTTAACATGAACCCCCGATAGTTTCATTTTTAAACTTTAAATTCTAGGATATAATGATGTTGATTTCATGACTCTCAAAAATAGTTTTAGACTTTGAAAATTTTTATGGTAACTCAGACAAAATCATTTATTTTTAACATTTATTAAGAGTTTAAGTGCACAAAGGTCACAACTGGTTTACTATAAGATTAAGAGGTATCATGAACATTTACATAAATGTGACATTATTACGCAAGCATTCGTTTCAAATTCAGCAACAGTGCGTTTTCGATGTGAGGAGTTACATCGTTATACAATAAAACAATTACAACAGTCATTATCAGGCTATATATAGTCAAGGTAACACCCCCCCCCCCCCCAAGGGTCTGTGCGAGCTATTATTACCCTCAGCACACCAGGTTGGGCACAGCCTCTCTGGGAAAATATTTTGGATTTAACGATAGGTATAATAATTGTATATTATAATTGCACATTTATCATGCAGATTTAATCGTGCTTATTATAAACTATATATTTGAAACAGCTAGCTTTGTTAAAATTTAATTGCCAAAAAAAAAGTCAAATTCAATTCCATCTGACTTATTGCATGTAATAAGTACTAACGTCGCCACTTATATATCTGATTTTTTAAATTGTCTGACATAAGTAGATAATAAAGATAGACTTCGAAAAATTTCCTGGCATCGACTTTCATACTCTGAGAAACTAACATTCATAGATTTCAAGATACTAAATTCTTCTAATTCAGACTGTACAAAAAGTATCCTCTAGACAAATGCCTCAGACAACTAAACACAAAGGGAAACTATAAAATTTAAATTAGAGTTTGCTAGATGAGTAAGATCTACAGTGAAACACACATAGAGCGGAATGATGGTGATGAACAATTTCTACTGTTAAATCCAGACTCCGCTAGTGTTAGGTGACCAGTGACACGCGTATCATGAAATGAGTGAAACACTGATGTTCCCGTACGGCAGCTAAGTAACAGAAATTTCCTGTCATAAAGAATACACATGTGAAATATGAAAGCCCTATAACTAACAATTCAAAAGTTATGACCAAAGGTAAATCTTTCAAAATTAGGTCAAATTCCCAGGTCAAGGTCATTAAAAATTAGGCACCAAAAGAAAGGTCCTGTCAAAAGGAATTAAACATGGGAACTATATAAAAGTCCTATCACTAACCATACAAAAGTTATGGCCAAGTTTCAAGTTTTTCAAAAGTAGGTCAAACTCCAAGGTGAAATGACAAACATTTTGGTACCAAAAGCAACTTTTAGGTATTTTCACAAGAAATATACATGAAATAGGAAAGCCTTATTATCACCATCCATTCAAATCTTGTGACCAAGGTTATTTAAGATTTTGCAAACAGACAGAGAGACCAAAAACTATATACCCTCAAATTTCTGATTACAGGGGAGTATAAAAAGAAGATTTTTATACCATAAACCAAATTTATATAATTTTCCAATAGTAATTTCAATTTCCTCTGCAGCCATGCCAAAATGGGTACAAAACAAAGAATAAGATGATACGATACACAATATAATAAATATGTATATATGAGAGGATTACATATGACAAAAGACCAGCTATAGTCAGCTTTTGGTGAATGTTAAAGTATATATATCAAGTATACTTACATTGACCTTGTAGCAAATAAACAAAACAGCAAAATTTAAATCACTTAACATCAGCAGATTTGTGGTTGGTTTCAATCTGTGGTAGGTTGTTTTTTTCTAATCACATACATGTACTATAAAATCAAATTATACAGAAGTGGTATGGCAGATATGATAGCCTGTCTAACAAACTTCCAAAAATATTTTAAAACAATGATAAAAAAAAAAAAAAAAAAACACAACGAAGGATGATATATGGAATGTGTCTAATTAGGCCAATTCAACTTAATTGATAGATTATCATCCCCGCCCACCCCTAAGACATCGGCCCGCCCCCAATTTTTTTTATATTTTGCGAAACTTCGCAAAATTTTCATGTCCGACTCCGATATTTACACTTCTTGTTTAGATTTCCGGTATAGCAACGTGAAAAGCCACGTGAAGAAAATATCATTAGAATGTGGTTTTCTTAATTTCTCACATTCTTGCGGGCGTAAATGAAAGGAAGGGATTAATGTTCTTCATATCTTGAAGAAGTTCCGTATGTTTTTGTGTTTGAAATTAAAGCTTAACCTTGAATTCGTCTCTGAAATAAGCATAGATCGATATCCATCTGGCATTAAATGATACACTTCTGTTGACAAAAACTCTCGTTTGTCATTAATATTTTTCTCAGAAAATAAAAAATAAAAAAAATAAAATCCTCCTACCCGCTCCATAGTGTTTGGTGACCCTGGATGATAATCTACTAATTAAGTTGAATTGGCCTTACGGGGCGTAACCTTAACCTGTCTTTTGGCACACTTCAAAATATGAGCTGGATTTTATGCAAAAATTGAAAACTGAAAAAAAAAAATCAAGCACAGATCGGGGAAAGGGGGTGTCTGGACCCTCCCTGAAATTTGCATTTTTAGCATATACCATCATAATCTATGTTAAATTGAGTTGTTCCAATTCGAGTGCTATGCAATGAGAACATAATCAAATCATCACAAAATCATCATGATATAATTTTGAACAGAGTCAGAAGAACGTGCACCGCATCAATCTGTTAGATATGTGTTTCTATCATTTATAATTTACATAATTAGCAGTGGTTGATGTAACAATTTTATTCATAATTTCCATGTTTAACCATAGGTGAGTGACTAACGGTATTATATCATACCATATACTTTATATGCTGCTGCGTTGTCATAAAATCATTGACTTTGGTATAGTTTATACTGTCACTACTTTGTTCATCATTAGAAGTGCCTGAGAAGAACTTGTACAATCATTTATCAGACAGGGAAACTGAGGATATAAATATTTCAATCAAGTCTCTTTTAGCTAAATAACACCTAGCTCCTACTAGAAAACACCAGCACATGACAACAAGAGGCCCACAGGCCTTATCGGTCACCTGAGTACTAGTGAAAAAGTATCACTACTCCCACAGGCCTATCGGTCACCTGAGTACTAGTGAAAAAGTATCACTACTCCCACAGGCCTTATCGGTCACCTGAGTACTAGTGAAAAAGTATCACTACTCCCACAGGCCTTATCGGTCACCTGAGTACTAGTGAAAAAGTATCACTACTCCCACAGGCCTTATCGGTCACCTGAGTACTAGTGAAAAAGTATCACTACTCCCACAGGCCTTATCGGTCACCTGAGTACTAGTGAAAAAGTATCACTCCCAAGGACAATGAAAAGACTATCTAAGCTAAATTCTAATGTTCAGCAACAGTATACAATAAGATGTGTTCTTAAAACTTCACTGCCCTCAAAAGTGCATACACTGATGAAAGGCTTTAAATAATATAATAGGTGTATTGACATTAAAACATTAAAAGATATGACTAATTTGGACCCATCCCAGAGTCAAAACCCTGGGTTGTAAAATTACCATGTTTTGTACATCGATCCTTTTCTGCTATTCCTAAGTATGCATTTAGATTTTATACAGTATCAGCAAACTTGCAAGTAAATACTCTATACTAAGTTTGGCCCCACCCTGGAGTCAGAACCCCCACCCTGGGGATCATCAGATTTACAATTTTGGTAAAGGACTACCTGCTCTTTCTAAATATCCATTTAGTATCAATAACACTAAAGAAGATGTTATTTAAGTGTTTTACACATAAACACTATATAGTAAGTTTGACCCCGCCCTTGGGTCAGAACCACTACCCAGGGATAATGAAAATTACAATTTGGGTAGAGACTTTCCTGTTCTACATCACTATGCATTTAGTTTGTCTTAAACATGCACGGTTGTAGAGAAGATTTTTGAAAATTGGTCAATTTTAGGCAGTTTTTGTCCCACCCCTAAGGCCCCAAGGGTGCAGGAATCCTGAAATTTACAATTTATGTTCCCCTTCTTCCAAAGATGTGTCATACCAAATTTGAAAAGAATAGGAATGATAGTTATCAAGAAGTTAAAAATGTCTATCGTTCACATATTTAATAACTGAGACCATTTTGGCCCCACCCTGATACCAATCCCCTACCCTTGGGATCATCAAATTTAAAGTTTTGGTATAGGACTACCTGTTCTATCTAAATATCTATTTACTTTCAATTTAGTATCAATAGCACTAAAGAAGATATTATTTAAGTGTTTTACACATAAACAATATATACCATGCAAGTTTGGCCCCGCCCTGGGGTCAGAATCCCTACCCTGGGGATAATGAAAGTTACAATTTTGGTAGACGCCTTCCTGCTTTACATCACTATGCATTCAGTTTTTCTTACACTTGTGCGGTTTTTGAGAAGAAGATTTTTGAAAATTGGTCAATTTTGGGCAGTTTTTGCCCCGCCCCAAGGGCTCCGGGGGTACTAGAGTCTTGAAATTTACAATTTATGTCCACCTTGTCCCAAAGATGCTTCATGCTGAATATGAAAAGAATGGACTCGTAGTTATCAAGAAGTTAAAAAACGCATGACGATGGACGACAACCAATTGCAATAAAAAGTTAAGAATTCATATCTTGCATCTCTTGTCTCCTGGACATAGTTGAAAAAATCAGATTTAATTACAGTATCAGTCTTGTAGGTATTTCAACTGGCCCAACCCCTTTTGTATTGTTTTAATGATCATTGTCCATAATGCTCAAATGTGCATTTTAATTTGGTTCTTAAGGAGAACATTTTTAAAGACTTTTTTCTATTTATTATAGTTATGTAAAACTTTGATCCCCTATTGTGGCCCCATTCTAACTCCAGGGGTCATGAGTTAAACAAACTTGAATCTGCACTATGTCAGGAAGCTTTCATGTAAATCTCAGCTTTTGTGGCTCAGTGCTTGTTGAGAAGAAGATTCTTAAAGATTTCCCCTATATATTTCTATGTAAAACTTTGATCCTCTATTATGGCCCCATCCAACCCCCGGGGGCCATGATTTGAACAAACTTGAATCTGTCAGGAAGCTTTCATGTAAATTTCAGCTCTTCTGTCTTGGTGGTTCTTGAGAAGATTTTTAAATGACCCCCATCCTATTTTTGCATTTTTGAAGGGGGCATTGCCCTTCATTTGAACAAACTAGAAAGCCCTTCACCCAAGGATGCTTTTGGCCAATTTGGTTATAATTAGCCCAGTGGTTCTGGAGAAGAAGTCGAAAATGTAAAAAGTTTACAGATATGACAGACAACAGACGATCAGAAAAGCTCACTTGAGCTTTCCGCTCAGGCGAGCTAAAAACAATGCATTAAAAAAAGTACAGAATTACCACGAACAAAACACGAGTAAATGCTAATACATTAGATTCCATTTTAACACCAAATAAATATCAATTTAAAGTATATACACGTGACTTAAACACTTATGTGAAACTATTACACTGCAAGGTTTTTATTAATCCTTAAAAATACACTTTGTTCTAGAGCACAGCTTGCGACAGTGGCAACTTTATTGTGAATTTTAACATACTGTAATTGTTAAAAACATCAACAACAAAATTCTATACATGGTTGATTCTACATAGTTATAAATACCAGTATACATTTTTCTCAGCATATACCTATCAGGAAACTTACAGCTATTTCGGCACTTTCTAAAGAGATGGCATAGGGCTGACCATTCTCTCGAACTGCTTCAATTGTACACTCACCAAGGGGGATAATTCCCTACAACGAAACAAGGACCAAACAATAAACGGTCAAACTAAATCTAAAATACATCTGGTCACTCTATAGTGCTCTGTATCTCTTTCTTTCTCTATCTCCATTTTCTATCTCTCTCTCTCTCTCTTTCTTTCTCTATTTCCATTTTCTATCTCTCTCTCTCTCTTTCATTCTCTATCTCCATTTTCTATATCGTTCTCTCTTTCTTTCTCTATCTCCATTTCTATCTCTCTTTCTTTTTCCATCTCCATTTTCTCTATCTTTCTCTCTTTCTTCCTCTATCTCCATTTTCTATCTCTCTCTTTCTTTCTCTATCTCCATTTCTATCTCTCTTTCTTTCTCCATCTCCATTTTCTCTATCTTTCTCTCTTTCTCTTTCCATTTCTATCTCTCTCTCTTTCTCTCTCTATCTCCATTTCTATCTCTCTCTTTCTCTATTTCCATTTCCTATATCTTTCTCTTTCTTTCTCTATCTCCATTTTCTATATATATCTCTTTCTATCTCTGTCTCCATTTTCTATCTCTCTCTCTCTCTTTCTCTCTCTATCTCCATTTCTATCTCTCTCTTTCTTTCTCTATCTCCATTTCTATCTCTCTCTCTTTCTTTCTCTATCTCCATTTCTATCTCTCTCTTTCTTTCTCTCTCTATCTCCATTTTCTATCTCTCTCTCTCTCTTTCTCTCTCTGTCTCCATTTTCTATCTCTCTCTCTCTCTTTCTCTCTATCTCCATTTTCTATCTCTCTCTCTCTTTCTCTATCTCCATTTTCTATCTCTCTCTCTCTTTCTCTCTCTATCTTCATTTCTATCTCTCTATATCTGTCTCCCTTTTTCTTTCTTTCAATATCTGACTCTTTCTTCTGTCTCTTTTTTTCTTTCTCTTTATCTCTATTTCTCTCTCTCTCTCTCTCTCTCTCTCTCTCTCTCTCAGAATTGTAAATCCTGTACAGATGACACACAGATTATTGATTGATTTATTTATACATTCCAGACATTCCAGCCATTATCTACATATAACAGACTTCTTTCTTACACTCCCACTTGAATGTCATGCAGTGATAAAAGCCACTTCAAAAACACCTGATATAGGTTACGAAAATAGTCATTGTATAATAAGACTTCCTTGTTACTAAATCAATCTGACAAACTTAGAAAAAAAATAAAACAAGACAGTGAAGCTCAGGATTATACTATCATACGACATTTTACTGTTTACTTTATAATGATGTATATGTACATGTGTATGATATATTTGTCTTCTGTAACAAGACAGTGAAGCTCAAGATTATACTATCATATGACATTTTACTGTTTACTTTATAATGATGTATATGTACATGTATATGATATACTTGTCTTCTGTAACCCTCCCCTTGGAGAACTGATAACACAAAGTCACCCAACATCAGCAGGTTTTGTTGCGTAATGATATTTTCCAAAAACAAAATATTTCAATGGGTTTCCATATTTTATAAATGCATACATTAAGTATGTGCTTCAACAACAATATTTTTCAAATTTACAATATTTAAAACATTATGCTTGCATGACTTATTTTGGTCTCCAAAGCCCCTCCCCCTTTAATCAAAACAAGAGGCCCATGGGCCACATCGCTCACCTGAGTCACCTTGGCCCATATCTGAAGACTTTCCATATATATTTGCATGTAAAACCTTGGTCCCTACTATGGCCCAAACTACCCTTTGCAAACTTGAATCTACACTATGTCAGAAAGCTTTCATGTAAATGTCAACTTCTTTGGCCCAATGGTTCTTTTAAAGCTTTTTTTCTATATTTGTATGTAAAACTTTGACCCCCTCCCCCCCACTTGTGGCCCCATCCTACCCCCCGGGGACCATGATTTGAACAAACTTGAATCTGCACTATGTCAGAAAGTTTTCTTGTAAATATCAGCTTTTCTGACTCAGTGGTTATTGAGAAAAAGATTTTAACTGTATATTTGTATGTAAAACTTTGATCTCCCTTGTGACCCCATCCTACCCCCGGAGCCCATGATTTGAAGAAACTTGAATCTGCACTACGTCAGAAAGTTTTCATGTAAAAATCAGCTTTTCTGGCTCAATGGTTCTTGAGAAGAAGATTTTTCCTACATATTTGTATGTAAAACTTTGATCCCCTATTGTGGCCCCATCCAACCCCCGGAGCCCATGATTTGAACAAACTTGAATCTGCATTATGTCAGGAAGCTTTCATGTAAATCTCAGCTTTTCTGGCTTAGTGGTTCTTGAGAAGAAGATTTTTAAAGTTTTCCCCTATATATTTGTGTGTAAAACTTTGATTCCCCCCCTTGGGGCCCCATCTTATCCCCAGGGGCCATGATTTGAAGAAACTTGAATCTGCACTATGTCAGAAAGTTTTCATGTAAAAATCAGCTTTTCTGGCTTAGTGGTTCTTGAGAAGAAGATTTTTAAAGTTTTTCCCTATATATTTGTGTGTAAAACTTTGATCCACCCCTTGGGGCCCCATCTTATCCCCGGGGGCCATGATTTGAAGAAACTTGAATCTGCACTATGTCAGAAAGTTTTCATGTAAAAATCAGCTTTTCTGGCTTAGTGGTTCTTGAGAAGAAGATTTTTAAAGATTTTTCCTTTTTATTTGTATGTAAAACTTTGATCCCCTATTGTGGCCCCATCCAACCCCAGGGGCCCATGATTTGAACAAACTTGAATCTGCATTATGTCAGGAAGCTCTCATGTAAATCTCAGCTTTTCTGGCTTAGTGGTTCTTGAGAAGAAGATTTTAAAAGTTTTTCCCTATATATTTGTATGTAAAACTTTGATCCCCCCTTGTGGCCCCATCCTACCACCGGGGGCCATGATTTGAACAAACTTGAATCTGCAATATGTCAGGAAGCTTTCAGGTAAATTTCAGCTCTTCTGGCCCAGTGGTTCTTGAGAAGAAGATTTTTAAATGACCCCACCCTATTTTTGCATTTTTGTGATTATCTCCCCTTTGAAAGGGACATGGCCCTTCATTTGAACAAACTTGAAAGCCCTTCACCCAAGGATGCTTTTGGCCAAGTTAGGTTGAAATTGGCCCAGTGGTTCTGGAGAAGAAGTCGAAAATGTGAAAAGTTTACAGACAGACGGACAGACAGACGGACGCCGGACAAAATGTGATCAGAATAGCTCACTTGAACCTTCGGTTCAGGTGAGCTAAAAACCCTAAAAGCTCCTGTAAATACAAATAGAAGAAAACAAATGTTTTGAAATTCAAAAATCTTGAAAAGTAAATAAAATTTTAACAATAAAAATCATATGTTAAGTGAGCATTGTGTCAGAACACATTTCTTGCCAAAATTCAATATTCATTTAATGCAAGGTGAAGATAACGAACAGTGATCAATCTCATAACTCCTATAAGCAATACAAAATAGATAGTTGGACAAACACGGACCCCTGGACACACCAGAGGTGGGATCGGGTGTCTAGGAGGAGTAAGCATCCCCTGTTGACCGGTCACACCTGCCGTGAGCCCCATATCCTGATCAGGTAAACGGAGTTATCCGCAGTCAAAATCAGTGTGCCAAGAATGGCTTAACAATCGATATGAAACACGTTAGACAGCATTTGACCCAATGCGAGGTTGTATTGACGAACTAGATCGTTATAACGACCATAGAATTTGCGAAATGCTGACTTCAATCGAGACTGTTGAAACCCCTGTACCATCAACTTGTAAGTTGTTTGTCAGTAGCTTACCTCGATTTAAAAATTACTATACGCAGAACAAGCTCTTGCGTATCGAATCAGTTGAGATATATAAACACCATATGCAGGTGATAATGGAATATTGCTACATAAATATGGGAAGTTGACGATGGAGAAGCTGAAATCATCCCGTTTGTCATACAGTTGAGTTGTCAGTTTGCCGTTAATGTCTACTTTCAATAAAATATCTAAGTATGAAGCATATATAAAATAATAAATTGTTTGAAAATGGACTTGGTTCATTCATTCATGAAAATATAAAAATGACAAATTTAAAATCCAACATTGCATTTTTTTATTATATATACTCACTGCTTTGAAAAATCTTGTTCGGAAAAAGAAGTACAGAGTAGATTTTTTGCTTAGCAGTAGAAGCCAAAATGAAATAGTTATAAGCAAGAAAATCCTTTTCATGAGTTTATTGTGCGATTAATGTAACTATAATTACAATGCATCTCTAGAACCTCTACTCTCAGACAGGAAGACTTACCTATACTACTTTCAGTGTTTCATGTATAAAAAAAAAAAAAAAAAAAAAAAAATAATGCATGATTCAAATTCAATTTTGATAGGAAATAATAATCACCCAAAATTATTAAAATTTTGCCTGTGGCTATATGGCATTTAATTAATAGGATGAATAAAGTATCAATTTAATTCAGAAATATTGGTTGGTTTTTTTAATTACTTTTATCAGAAATTACTTTTATTCAGAAATATTGTTTTTTTTTTTAAATTACTGTTATCACAGGGGCATGCTTCCATCAAGAGAAAAATTGTATAGAATACTTTATCTCATACGTGTGGTGTATATTGCAAGTGAGATAAAGCATTAATTGGCTTTATCACACGCCCGTTTGATAAAGCACTTCCGGTCCGAACTACTTTTGACACTTGGATGACATATTTTCTGTGTTCATGCATATCGGCGCATGAAATAAAGCATATAACTTGTTATTCTGTATTTATTTAGAATTTCTTTTATAGCAAAATTAAAATGATGTTGCCCCCACTGACATATAATGCAAGTTACCGGCCATGAAAATGTCAACTCGATCAATAACTACTCAAAAATTACGACCAGAAAACAAAAAGATGTCCACACTATTATCATCGACAAGGAATCAACCGCCTACTGGAACAGGCCTAATCGAAAGTACCTCGACATGTTGCAGTACCAAGCATTCACAAGCACAGTCTCTTTTCTCTGGAGCCATATTGATCGAATGTGATAAATCTCAACAGCTTTACTTACTAGGCTTAAAATGCCTCAGGATTTCCTCTCGCCCTCAGATCCAAAGAAACCACGTGAATAAAATCCAAATGCACAAACACTTCTACGTTTCATTGTACTGTATTGGATGGATTATATGCGCACTATTTTTTCCCGCATAAGGAAGACTGATAAATCACGACATCTGAGCCACGGATTCAAAACAAATTCAATCAGCTGTTTTTACCATACTGGGGATCATCTCAAAATTAAGCGAAAAAAAGACGTATGAGATAAATAGAACATCTATAATTGCGTGTTTTGATATTTTGGTTTATCCAACTCGTTGATATGGTGTATTTATTCGCGAGGCTTAAATACACCATATCAACTCGTTGGATAAACCAAATATCAAAACACACAATATAGATATCCTCTATATATTTTAAAATATAGCATTGTCTACATTTTTTTAACAGGAGCAAGCTCCAGTGCTTTATACACATATAAAAAAAATCTACCACTACATATTTTTGATCCAGGCAACGAAATTAAGGGGAAATATTCGCTAAATGCGAGTTAAAAATTTAAATTGCAAGTGAAAAATTAAAAGTGGTCACAATTTTTTGCAAGTGAAAAAACCCCGATCTTTTTCCGGATTTCCTTGGTTTATTGGCTTTGAAGTTTACAATGATTTCATCTTGTGCATAGAAACGCTTTACAGAATTATCATAAACGCATTGAAAAAGTAAACATGGATTGAATAATTCTAAATAATGATATGTTTTACGGCGTGACCATGTTTGAGGGCGAAGCAAAAAGTATTGGCATTAGTATCTCTATCCAAAACAGGACAAAAAACAACCCGAAGTTAGCACGAGGACAATTTTGGACATTTGGTCCGCCTATACATGTATATTGAATGCGGGAAATATAATGCTATTGATGTAAACAGTGCATTGTGACGTCATATTCAACGTCGGTATTTAGCAAATTTACAAACATAAGAGACATGGCACAAGATCATGTTAATTGAGGAGTGACTATATATGATTAAAAAATAAGATTTACATGCTTTTACAGATTTTATGTAACATCTCAGAACGATGTGAACTAGGGTAGACGAGATTCAAAATGGAGAAATACATGTCCACGCGCTAATATTCAAGTCGACGCCATTGGGACCAAAATTTTCAAGTTCCATAGGTAGGATTTAATTTTTCATTAGTTTTCTATATTTTCCTTTTAAACATGTATATACGTGTTACCTATAGGGAGAGCTTTGCTCTTACGGTCCTTCGGGCCGTGAGAGGGCTTCCCCTCTATTAGGTCTTAACTGGCAAATGATTGCAATCAAAAATTGTAAATTTTCTATTTATTCCTTATATGACACCGTCAACTAAGGACCGCAATTTGCTGCACGCCCTCTGTAATCAGGGGGAAATAACTCACATAGCATTGGGGAAAATGTAGGCCATTAGAATTCTGACATGTCTATAAAGGTCATATAATCACACCATTGTCCTTTATTAGACATTGTTAAGAAATTCACCATTCTAACTTCCTGACATATAAAGTACCTGGTAACAGGATCACTAACAGGGGCAGATCCAGGAATTGCGGTAAAGGGGGGGGGGGGGTGCAACTTTATAAGGCAGGGGTTTTGAGGGCCGCCTTGAGGCCCCCGTGGGTCAAGGGGACAAGGCCTCCGGAAGCTCCTGGATTTTAAAAGATTTTAATATGGCTTGAAATATGTCTTCTATGTAGTCATTTTTACTATTTTCCGTTATTTTTTATTAGTGAAATTAATATAATGATGCAAATTCTTTAAGGGTTTTTGGAAAAAATGTAAGTAACTTAACTAATCTAATCTCCCAATAAAAGTAATTCAACAAATGAAAAGGTTTTGTCATTTATTACTCTGGGAGTGGAAGAAATTATTGCTTCTTTCACTGTTTATATTTTTCTAAACAAGAGACCACGATTTACCCTAAATTTGAAAATCTTGAAAAGGGGGGGGGGGGGGGGGCACAGCTTCTAAGACATATGCATACCCACTATACGACTAGTCATGATATACAAAATTAAACAGAAAATCTTTCAATGTACCTTTGGGTGCACATTCAGACATTTTCTTTTTTCCAGGTCTTTTTTCTCAGTGTCAGGGTAGTACAGCAAAAATCCATCTTTTATAACAAAATACCTGTGTATTATAAAGATAACAAAATACCTGAGTGTATTGTAAAGATATGACATCATGAAAATTATATATTTTTTCACATTTCAGTTTAAACAAATAAACATTTTCAGTTATATACCTGAAAATTTTCCATATTTAAGCTGTCATTAGTATATCAAATAAAAATAAGACTATCATACACTGTGTTTACTGCAGTATTCCAAAATTGGTATAACATTCCTTTGATTATTATCATATTACAGTCATGTATTTGTACAGATGAACAAGATCCCTGGGATCATGAAATTTACAATTTTGGTAAAGGGCTACCTATCAAATTCTATCTAGTTTCAATTTAGTATCAATAGCATTAAAGATGTGATCATGTCATTTAAGGTTGTACACATAAACAAATTATGCCAAGTTTGGCCCGCCCCGGAGCCCGAACCTTTTCCCTGCATCGAGATCATGAAAGAACTGTGAACGATAGTATTGTTTCGCCACCTACCTTCTAGTCAATTTTTAAAAGTTATCATTTTTAAATTTCAATATAAATATTTATATGAATTTTTATAAAATTTGGTTTGACAAAACAAAGAGATATTACTCTATATTCTAAAATCACATATTTCACAACAGGAATCAATTGAAAACACAAATTCCTTTTTGCAGGTATTATACATTGTCATTTCATTTAGCATACCAAAACTTTTGTTGTTTCACTAGGGGGGGGGGGGGGGGGGACATATGTTTACAGACCAAAATACAGCAAAAATGTTCACTCTATGATCAATGGCAAAAGAGGTTAAAGTGTGAGAAATGAAGATTAACCATTTCAATTCAATAACATAATGTAATCTGACAAATTAAATGGTTATTTATTGATATAAATAAGGATCTTAAAATATATAATGTTTAAGAGCTCAGTTTTAAAGAACGTATATTTTTCTACCCCCTAAATCAAAAGTCGTCGAAATTAAGAGCAATTAAGTAATCAACATTTGTATTAACACTTGTTATCAATCACCTTATGGATTCTATACTTTGCATTTAAACAAATATAATTAGCAAAATAGCAAAGCTTTTTACAATATACGAATTGAAAATGTAGGCGGGAATCCAGAGTTTAGCATGCTGAGTTCTTTATTACTTTGGGCCATATGAGTGAATGATTTTTGAGGGGGACGTTCAACAATATTCCATATATTACTTTGGTAGAAGCCTTTCTGCTCTACATAACTATGCATTTACTTTCTCTTACAGATGTGCAGTCGTAGAGAAGAAGATTTTTGAAAATATATCAACTTTTGGCAGTTTTTACTAAGGCTCTGAGGGTGCAGGAGTCCTTAAATTTCAAATTGATGTACCCCTTGCCCCAAAGATGCTTCATACCAAATTTGAAAAGAATTGCAAGGTTAGGTACTATGGTATACATACAACGGGAAAAGATTTGACATAAATCCTGGATTACAACCACCAATATGTTCCAATTTTGGATCATAAGAGTGCTCACAATCCTTCAGTTTTTAAAGGATTCATAATTAAAGGTGAAATAATTTGTTTAATTTCGAAAGGTCAGTGCAGGTCTCTTCCTATCTGGGATCTCTCTTCCACCAATAAAAACTCAGGGCACCACCATTGTTGAGTGTGGCGGAAAAAAAAGAAGACAAAAAAGAAATCACTTGTTATTTAAGCAACGTAAGTGACACTGCCAAAATCAAATAAATGTGTGTTTCCTATTTCACTCCCCCCAAAAATTAGGCAGGGTAAGTAGGTTAAACATTTTAGTCTATCACAACATTTTATTTGAAATCTTAGATTTTGATACGCTTTCTATACAGGTCTATATATACATTACAAAGGGTCGACAACAAAAAAAGGTATAGGGTTGGGGAAACCGGAAACATACATATATTTCATTTTGGCCTTAAAAATTTTTTGTTTGACTTTAAATCAAATCTCAAAAAGATGGAATAAAGTGAAAATTCATTGTTTTTAAGTTGTCGTCTCTACTTTGTACGGAGGATAAACTGTATCATTGATTAATTACATTTTTTGACCATTTTAAACACCTTTTTCAACATCTTCCACAAATTATTATTTAGGTTAACTTATGCAATAAAAGCTTTTGTAGCAATTAGTTTAAGGTCATCTAATAAAACTAATAAACAATAAAACTAATAAACTAATAAACTATAAAACTAATAAACTATAAAACTAATAAACTATAAAGTTAATAAACTTTCAGGATGTCCTAGAACGACCGATTAGAATTGACATCGATACAAATGGTGCTTCGCTAGCACAATCCATAAAGAGTTATGCGCAGTCCTATGATGACGATCCAAGTCACTATTGGTGTTTGGTACCTGGGGTGTAAATTAGATTGTAGGGAAAAAGTGCATTTAGATGCGTATTCCTTAGATGCAAGGTGTGAAGTTTTACTGATATCCTGACCTCAAGATATTCCGTAGATTTATCTCTCCAACTCACATAATTTTATCAAATGCATTTTCCTATAAATGGTTGTAGTGATTCCTTTCTTTGAAAGATAGCATCTTAATGCAGGGGTTTGATAGGTTGATTGATTGATTGTATCTTGTTTAACGTCTCTCTTGAGAATTTTTTACTCATTTGGAGACGTCACAAAGATCGGTGAAGGGCTTCAAATTTAGGCCTTTGCTTAGCGCTTACGGCCATTGAGCAGGGAGGGTTCTTTAGCGTGCCACACCTACTGTGACATGGGACATTAATTTTTAAGGTCATTTCTGAGGACCCAAGACATTCACACCTGATGCCGAGCGTTTGGCGATGGAACTGACACTACCTGTTTTAACGACTTAGGTCTGAAGTATTCCATGCTTGTTTACTTATTTGTTGCTGTAATCTGGAAGTGATATGACCTACAAATTACGTTCAATGGGCGATAAAAGTCAAAGTGGATCCGTATATTGAAAGTCCCGTATTGAATTGAATAATACATGAGTATGAGACTAAAACGATAATTATATTCAGTGTTTACAGCATCTCAATGCTGTACATGAGTCACTAAAAGACTAAGACAATTACCGGTATGCCTTGTGTTTACAAGTCTCAATCTTGTCAAATCAAGCTCAAAGAGATTCAAACATCATACATTGTATTTAGTGTCACCAGATCCTGTGAGATCCAGTTCAAGAGGTTCGGACATTATACAGTCTGTCTTTAGAGAAATCAGATCCTGTGAGATCCAGTTCATGGGGTCTAGACATTATACAGTCTGTGTTTAGAGATTGATTGATTGTATCTTGCTTAACGTCTCTCTCGAGAATTTTTCACTCAAATGGAGATGTCATCAAGATCGAAGAAGGGTTTTCAAATTTAGGCCTTTGCTCTGCGCTTACGGACATTGAGCAATGAGGGTTCTTTGGTAATGTCACACCTACTGTGACACGGGTCATCCGTTTTTAAGGTAATCTCCGAGGACCCGTAACATTCACACCTGATGACGAGTGTTTGGCAGTGGAACTGTCACTACCTGTTTTAACGGCTTAGGTCTGTCGCAGCCGGGATTCAAACCCCGGCTTTCCGCATGCGGGGCGAACGCTCTAACCTCTAGGCCACCGCGGCAGTCTGTGTTTAGATCCTGTGAGATCCAGTTCATGAGATTCAGACATTATACAGTCTATGTTTAGAGAAATCAGATTCCGTGATATCCAGTTTATGAGATTCAGACATTATACAGTCTGTGTTTATAGGTATTAGATCCTGTGAGATCCAGTTCATGAGATTCAGACACTATGGAGTCTATGTTTAGAGAAACCAGATCCTGTGAGATCCAGGTCATGAGATTCAGACACTATGGAGTCTATGTTTAGAGAAACCAGATCCTGTGAGATCCAGGTCATGAGATTCAGACACTATGGAGTCTATGTTTAGAGAAACCAGATCCTGTGAGATCCAGGTCATGAGATTCAGACACTATGGAGTCTATGTTTAGAGAAACCAGATCCTGTGAGATCCAGGTCATGAGATTCAGACACTATGGAGTCTATGTTTGGAGAAACCAGATCCTGTGAGATCCAGGTCATGAGATTCAGACACTATGGAGTCTATGTTTAGAGAAACCAGATCCTGTGAGATCCAGGTCATGAGATTCAGACACTATGGAGTCTATGTTTAGAGAAACCAGATCCTGTGAGATCCAGGTCATGAGATTCAGACACTATGGAGTCTATGTTTAGAGAAACCAGATCCTGTGAGATCCAGGTCATGAGATTCAGACACTATGGAGTCTATGTTTAGAGAAACCAGATCCTGTGAGATCCAGGTCATGAGATTCAGACACTATGGAGTCTATGTTTAGAGAAACCAGATCCTGTGAGATCCAGGTCATTAGATTCAGACACTATGGAGTCTATGTTTAGAGAAACCAGATCCTGTGAGATCCAGGTCATGAGATTCAGACACTATGGAGTCTATGTTTAGAGAAACCAGATCCTGTGAGATCCAGGTCATGAGATTCAGACACTATGGAGTCTATGTTTAGAGAAACCAGATCCTGTGAGATCCAGGTCATGAGATTCAGACACTATGGAGTCTATGTTTAGAGAAACCAGATCCTGTGAGATCCAGGTCATGAGATTCAGACACTATGGAGTCTATGTTTAGAGAAACCAGATCCTGTGAGATCCAAGTCATGAGACACGAGCACTTTTCTGTAAATTTGCTACGCATATAATGGAGAGAGGAAATACAAGAATTCAATTCAATAATTTCAATGTGATAAAATCCCAATTTCCTTGTTTATTCATCAGTGATATTTCCTTGCACACAATTCATGTGGGAATTAGCATCTTACTTGTCCCTTTGTGTTTGGTGGTTTGCCCTTTTGTCCTAAACTATCAGAAATGTTACCTAGTTGAGCCATGATTCAAAAAAATTAATAACAAGGCTAAAATAAAGTGGTAAAAGTCTTCATTTCATGACGAGATACCGACTATAATGAACCCCGGACATTTTTACAACAGCATTATTAACGTTGGTTTATGAGACCATTTTACTTCAAAGACGTCAACCATCGAAGTATCACACAAATTCTGACTTTACATTATGACTGACATCCGCAAGTTACTGATACTCCAACCTCTCGTGACAATTCTGAAAGGTAGCCAGTAAAACCGCTAATTTTCAATTTGATATCGTCTTCATGAATTACATCCATGTTTTTGTGATACATGCATTGCAATGTACAACCACACACACCTTTTCTTGTTTGTTTTATGCCATCATCTTAATTGTGATCAATGAGTAACGCCCAGGACTAGCTTGGCAGCCTTACATCCATCACATCGGACATTATTGTTTTCTGCCTGATTGGCAGGTGACAGATCTCTGGAAAGGTAAATTTTCTGGGTGCCATCAAAAAAGCAGGACCCAGTTGCATGAAGGTTAGTTAACTTTAACTAACAGTTAACTTGTCTGTAACTCTTATATACTAGATGTTAACTGTCAGTTAAACTTAACTAACTTTTGTGCAGGTCTTTAATTTGCTGCATTAAATTTACCGCTCAAGCATCATCATGGACAAATCCACAGCATCGCCACCATAACTGCTATACTTTCAAACATACACTTAATGCACAAGAACAAGAAAGGGTAACAAGCACAAGATTTTGATAATATACTCGCATGGATGCATCCTTAAACAAATGTTCCGAGTTTAAAGGTCAGTTTTTTCCCCCATTTACAAAGGAACACTTTCTGCTATGTCCACATTATAGCCCCAATTCAAAGTTCATTTATAAAATTTCTCTGTCAAATACAAGGAAGGACAAAGGATATCTGAGAGTATGATACCTGATGGAGAGTATTTTAAGATGGATCACACATAACTTGTACCAGCCTGGGTCATTCATAATGTCAACAGTTTATAACTGTTCAGTACCACACATTAACCACTAATTTATAAGTCATTTGATCGTCAGCACCTTGAAGTAGGCATTATAAGGACACTGTAGTTCACTCATGCGTGAAAAGATAAATAAAAGAACACACTCCATAATTCTATAAATATAAACAAAGGTAATATGTATATAAACAAAGCTATGCTCCTAACTTCGTATCTCATGCATACAATTCTATATCTCATGAACAACTGGAAATTTGGGTTGTAATTTATTACCCTATCCATATTTTATTCAACTATAATCATATCTACTATCCTGATGTCTCAGAAACCCACACACTAAATGGTACAATACATGATTATATGCATGTGTAGATTCAGGATTATTTTACAGGGGGGTCAAATATTTGATAGGAAAAAACGTAAGGTTCCTCAGACTCTTTATAAAAACAAGAGGCCCAGCATATCAAAGCTAAAATCTAATATTCATTTATCTGCAACAGTATAAAACTAGAGATTGTTTTTATGAAAAACAAATGTCTCCCCAGCTCCCCAAATTGGAAGTGCTCCAAATGAAACCTCCTCCGATTAATGTACTGCATGGTATGGAGGAGAAAGCATGACCAAGAACATAGACATTATGAACTCCAATACGCTACATAGGAGAAGTGTTCACAAACTATTTTACACCCTACACCCCTAAGATCCACTATAACTTTAAGAATAACTCCTGGATTCTCCTGTCCCGACAATATGCAAATGGCATTGAAGTATTGTACAAAATTTCAAGTCTATCTGATAAGTCATATAGGAGGAGAAGCATTCACAAGGTATTTCAACATCCTCCACCCCTCTTAGATCCACTATAACTTTTAGGAAAATAATTGGATCCTCCTGCTTCGACAATATGCACATCTACATATAGGAGAAGCATTCACAAGATGTGACAGATGGACGGACAGAAACTGAAAGTACAAAAACAATACGTCTGAAGGGGGGGGGGGGGGGGGGGGGCATAATATTAAAATGTGTTCTTTTAAAACTTAAATGCAAAATTTAAAACTTTTGGTACATCTTTTCCTGCTTTTCCTAAAATGCATTTACTTCTTTTTCTGTATCAGCAAATTTAAAGAAGTCTTTCAAATGATAAAGACAATAATCACTATAATAATTTTGGCCCTACCCTGACACCAAAACCTAATACCTCGGGATCACGAAATTTACAATTTTGGAAAAGCTGCTCTAAATATCCATACAAGGTTCAATTTAGTACCAATAGCACTAAAGAAGATGTTATCTAAATATTTTACACATCAAGACAGAAGATGTGGCCACTGTAGGGTCAATTGAATTGCTGGGGTGGCTTGGTCTTGATGACCTAGATCTCATCTTAAGGGAAAAAAGATTTGATCACATTGTTAGATCCAGCAGTGCAGTCATGTGCGCTCTCAATGTACAAGTTCCTGGAAGGTGTAGAGTTGGTCGGCCAATGATATCTTGGAGAGAGCTGATAGAGAAAGATCAAAGAGAATGGAGGCTCTCTACTGCCAACCCTCATTGATCCGGGAAAAAAATGGAGATCTGAAGTGAGATCTGCCATGCAGCTAGCCAGATACCTGGAAGGGGACCCACTAGTGTGGACAATACCTGTACAACTGCACGTAAATAAAAATGAACCAACAAAAATATAAATAGTCTATACAAAGTTTGGCCCTACCCTGGAGTCAGAACCTCTACCCCAGGGATAAGAAATTTAAGATTTTGGTAGAGGCCTTCTTGTTCTACCTGAACATGTATTTGGTGTGCAGTATGTGTAAAGAAGAGGATTTTTAAATATTGGTATTTTTGGCATTTTTTGTCCTGCCCATAAGGTCCCAGAGATGCATGAGTCTTGTAATTTACGATTTATGTCCCCTTAGTCCCAAAGATGCTTCATACCAAATTTCAAAAGAATTGGAATTGTAATTATCAAGAAGTTTTAAAAATACATTCAGTTGTTTATGTTATAACGCACAACAGACGCTGACCATTTCGAGATACGGATCCACTTTGACTTTTATCGCACATTGAACGTAATTTGTAGAGCATATCACTTCCGGATTACAATAACAACTAAGTAAATGAGCATGGAATGCTTCAATTGCAATAAAATTACTGTATTAATATGCTACCTTTCAAAGAAAGGAAATATTACAACCATTTATAGGAAAATGCATTTCATTAAATAATGTGAGTTATCGAGATAAATCTAGGGAATATCTTGAGGATATCGGTAAAACTTCACGCCTTGCATCAAAGGATATGCGTCTAAATGCGCATTTTCCTTCCATCCAATTTACACCCAGGTACTAAGCACTAAATGCAACAGTGACTTGGATCGTCTGACATCATATGACTGTGCATAGCTCTTTACGGACCGTCTGCTAGCAAAGCACCATTTGTATCGATGTCAACTTTGCCCTACAATTGGTTAAGTACTATCACATGACCACGGTGTATAGACGTCAATTCTAATCCGTTGTTCCAGTACATCCTGAAAGTTCCTTATTGCAATAGGTCACCTGAGCTTACTGTGCAAGTAAAAGGTTAAATTCAACCCAAAGCTCAAACTCCTAAATTGGGGGTGGGTGATCCTTCAGTTCAGGAATTCAATTCATTGATTTCAAAATTATACTTCAAACAATCATTACTTTAATTAGAGGATGATGCTCCCTGGTGTTTCTCTTGTTTGAAACACTGTGGAGTAGCTTGGCTATCTATAGCAAAGATGCTAATTGCCTTAAAAAAGTAGGATAATATTGTAGCCAACCAGTGAATCAAACTTTACATGTAATATAATGGTTTTTGCATGTAAAAATAACAGATAAAGTATATTGTCCAAAATAAGTGGGGGGAGACAGGCAGGCCCCTCCCTCCCACCTCTTTCTATGTGCCTGATTTACCCAAAGAGACTTTGTTACATAATCTTCAGCGTCCCTGTCTGATAAATGATTGTACAATTTCTTAGTATCAGATGAACAAAGTAGTGACAGTCTAAACTGTACTAAAAGTCAATGAATTTACAACAATGTAGTACGTAGCATATAATGCCGTTAGTCAAAGGATTACATTGTAAAAGGTGTATAACATCAAAATACCAAATCCTATTAAATTTATGGTAAGCATGGAGTATGAATACATTCCTATGAGAGCACTTTGTACATGTAATAATTTCATGATAATTTTGTGATTTGATTCTGTCCACATTAATTTTTGTATTCTAAACGAGGGGTTATTTATATTCAGTTGGGATAGGAATAACCCCCTCGTTTCCACCATTTCCACAGAGATTATGTCCACCTTACTTAGCACATAAATGTAATAACAATTTTTTTCATAATTCAAGGGGGCGGGGGCTTTGCCTCTCTAAATCCACATGATATGTAAATGACTATAATGAAAATATTCTAAACTTAGGGGTGGTGGATTGGACAGGAGGTTAACGAGGCTACTTAGAGACCATCAACCCAGAGTAGTTATTCAGATTAAAACAACACTTTCTGCACTTTTCCAGTTTGTTTTCTTTCTTTTAAATTTGATATCTACTAGATATAATCTAGTAAAATAAATTTGATATGTAGTTAAATAGTAAATTTATCCAACATACATATCGGAATCCTACTTTAAAAAATACATATAATAATATAATGCATATTTCATTAAAAAAATATAATTAAAAGATCTCTCAACATAAGTCGATAAGGAAATATGTCCGACCTTTTCGTCCACTTGTTGCTTTGGTGGTTGATGGGCTTCTTGTACAACAGTCCGTGTAACTGGATGTCCTGCGTCCAGTCATACGAGTTGGAATTTCTCGATTCCTGCGTTCCGTTCATTGTTACTGTCGAGCCATGCTTGTATCTCCGGCAGAAACAACAAAAACAATCCATCTACTTCATCACACTTCCTGAATGCTGTCAAAAACCGCGTAATATCCGCACTACTTCCGGATTTCGCTTTCGGAGAGAGTTCCGAATATGACATTTGGCGGGAAATTTCAAAAATTACCAAAATACGTTTTTTAACGATTTACACTAGACCTACACACCTCTTCTAGAAAAGCAATTAATCAATTAAATAAGAAAAATATAAATGGAATAAACAGTCTCTCAAATATTGATAATTTTTTTTGGGCAAAATATAGGTTAAATCTTAAGGTAGTGCGAAATGCAACATTAAATAGCACAGGCACCGGTTTATTTCATCAGCAGTACTGTAAATTTATATGACAAGTCACGAACAGTTAGTTTTGAGTCCTATAGATTTAAGCCCGTTCTTTTGCGAGAAGAAATTGTGAAAAGAAGACGTCCAAGGGCCCCGGGATCCAGGTTGCCGGAGTCTCCGGGGGGGGGGGGGGAGGATTAACCTTCCTTCATTCCCCAATATGATGAAATATCAAATAAAGTATATTCACTCGTTCGTACAAGTACACTTACAATCTATTAATATTCACAAATTTTTATATTCAGTAACTCATTCATTCGTGATAATGTACATAAATATCATCCTTCGATCATTATATCCCATTATATGGGGGGCAGGGTGGCAACGGGCATGGTATTTTCCGAGGGTGGCATCGGGCTTAATTTGAATAATTTTCCCATTAAATGGGTGGGGGGGTGGTAGCGGACAGGTATAATACTCTGAACCCCAACCCCCTTGATATTTTTGCGGCGATAATTCCTCCGAAATGTATCGATTCCCTGCCTATATTTCATCCCTCTTTCGAATTAAATGTAATCGTTTCACGCTTTTTGTAAACAATAAAGATTGGCCTTCTACCGTCCGGTATACACATTTCAGAGAAATCATCACCACAAAAAAGAAATTATCAAAAAGGGGGGAGAGGTAGCATCCATACTTCAGGTGCCTGTGGTCCTAGAGTCAGAACTCTGGGGTCTAAATTTAAAATGTTTTCCAGTATATGCATGAATTTAGCTTTTATCAAAGTTTCACATGTACTCTGGGATCATGAAATTTACAATTTTGTTCGATAAATAATTGAATTGAATTGATTTCATTTCATATAAAGACGACTCTCATCACCGGATACTTTCGTTATTTCCAACCAATGAAAATTGTCCTTGCTGTAATAGACCGCTGTTGTGTCATATTACCCACAATGCAATTATTGCACATACATCTCAAGATCACAAGATTATAGAATATGTACATCACAAGATATAGAATATACATCACAAAATTATCGAATATACATCACAAGATATTGAACATACATCACAAGATTAGTTTAAACAATATTTATTCGTAAATAATTCGATAATGTTTACAAACAATGTCTTATACATGAAATAGATTGAGAAACAAGCCAAGAAGCAAGATTATCGAATGTACATCACAGAATACAGAATATACATCACGAGATATTGAACATACATCATAAGATTATCGAATATAGCAACTCTACCATAGTATTATTATTTTTTTTCATTAGCTCTAAGATCATTTTGGTGACGAAATTTGTTGTTGCCGAATTGTAATTTACTATTCTGTATTCGGTGGGGTCGTTTAAAAATCTTCTTCTCAAGAATCACTGGACCAGATAAGCTGAATTTGCCTGAAATCTTTCTGACATAGTTTAAATGCAAGTTTTTTTTAAAAACCAACCCATGGGGGTAGGTTGGGGCCACATAGGGGATCAAAGTTTTACATGCGAATATATCGGTAAAATCTTTGAAAATCATCTTCTCCAGAACCACTGGACCAGAAAAGTTTATATTGACATGAAATCTTCCTGACATAGTGCAAATTCAAGTTTGTTAATACCACGCCCCCCCCCCCTCCCGGGGGGGTAGGTTGGGGCCACAATAGGGGACCAAAGATTTACATTGGAATATATAGGGAAGATCTTTAAAATTCTTCTTCCCAAGAACCATTAAGCCTGAAAAGTTTACATTTACATGAAAGTTTTCTGACATAGTGAAGATTCAAGTTTGTTAACATCACGGCCTTCGGGGGGTAAAATGGGGTCACAAAAGGGGATCAAAGTTTTACATACAAATATTTGAAAAATCTTTAGAAATCTTCTCAAGAACCAAAGGGCCAAAAATGTTTACGTTTACATGAAGGCTTCCTGACATAGTGCATACTATTTCCCTTTACGATCGTTCAAATATGGAAACCATTACCAAATATGGAGGCAAGTCAAGGTCAAGTCAAGGTCAGGTGACTTTCAGTAGTTACGTTTGGTGTAGTTTCTGTGGAAACGAGGGGGTTATTTACACTCGGTATTTCCTATCACCCTCGTTTGGGGGGTAGGAAAGACCGAATATGAATAACCACCTCGTTTCCACAGAAATTGCGCTTGGTGTAGAACAGCTTCCCAACACGTCGATTACACTCAGAATCACATACAGACCAGATTACACTCAGACTCGCGTACAGACCAGATTACACTCAGAATCACATACAGACCAGATTACACTCAGACTCGCGTACAGACCAGATTACACTCAGAATCACATACAGACCAGATTACACTCAGAATCACGTACAGACCAGATTACACGCAGAATCTTATACAAACCAGATTACACTCAGAATCATATACAGACCAGATTACACTCAGAATCATATACAGACCAGATTACACCCAGAATCACATACAGTCCAGATTACACTCAGTATCTTATACAGATCAGATTACACTCAGAATCACATACAGACCAGATTACACTCAGAATCATATATAGACCATATTACACTCAGAGTCTTATACAGACCAGATTACACTCAGAATCATATACAGACCAGATTACACTCAGAATCATATACAGACCAGATTACACCCAGAATCACATACAGTCCAGATTACACTCAGTATCTTATACAGATCAGATTACACTCAGAATCACATACAGACCAGATTACACTCAGAATCATATATAGACCATATTACACTCAGAGTCTTATACAGACCAGATTACACTCAGAATCACATACAGACCAGATTACACTCAGAATCACATACAAACCAGATTACACTCAGAATCACATACAAACCAGATTACACTCAGAATCACATACAGACCAGATTACACTCAGAATCACATACAGACCAGATTACACTCAGATTCACATACAGACCAGATTACACTCAGAATCATATATAGACCAGATTACACTCAGAATCATATACAGACCAGATTACACTCAGAATCACATACAGACCAGATTACACTCAGAATCACATACAGACCAGATTACACTCAGAATCTTATACAAACCAGATTACACTCAGAATCATATACAGACCAGATTACACTCAGAATCATATACAGATCAGATTACACTCAGAATCATATACAGACCAGATTACACTCAGAATCACATACATACCAGATTACACTCAGAATCACATACAGACCAGATTACACTCAGAATCATATACAGACCAGATTACACGCAGAATCATATACAGACCAGATTACACTCAGAATCATATACAGACAAGATTACACTCAGAATCATATACAGACCAGATTACACTCAGAATCACATACAGACCAGATTACACTCAGAATCATATACAGACCAGATTACACTCAGAATCATATACAGACCAGATTACACGCAGAATCACATACAGACCAGATTACACTCAGAATCATATACAGACCAGATTACACTCAGAATCATATACAGACCAGATTACACTCAGAACCATATACAGACCAGATTACACGCAGAATCTTATACAAACCAGATTACACTCAGAATCATATACAGACCAGATTACACTCAGAATCATATACAAACCAGATTACACTCAGAATCATATACAGACCAGATTACACTCAGAATCATATACAAACCAGATTACACTCAGAATCACATACAGACCAGATTACACTCAGAATCTTATACAAACCAGATTACACTCAGAATCATATACAGACCAGATTACACTCAGAATCACATACAGACCAGATTACACTCAGAATCACATACAGACCAGATTACACTCAGAATCATATACAGACCAGATTACACTCAGAATCATATACAGACCAGATTACACTCAGAATCATATACAGACCAGATTACACTCAGAATCACATACAGACCAGATTACACTCAGAATCACATACAGACCAGATTACACTCAGAATCACATACAGACCAGATTACACTCAGAATCACATACAGACCAGATTACACTCAGAATCATATACAGACCAGTATATTTTCATTGATTTACCAAAGTTTTCGGATATTTTAGATGTGGTAGTTTACAGGGTGGAAGATATAAACGAGGGGTGTTGTCTCATGTAATTTGTTGTTTTAGTGCGCTGAGTTCTGTAGAATTCTGATGTATCGCACCGCATATACGTCAAATATAGAAGAACTTTATCTATTCACAGCATAACATATAACCTCTCAACATTTTCGTCAGATTTAGAATATTTATTTTTTTGTTTTTACTCATTTTTCCCGACAAATTACCAATATATATATAAAGAAAGAAAAATAAATGAGTAGATAAATAAAATATACGTATTATATGTTTAAAGTGACATTCAAGTCCGATAGGCCGGGTGTTTTGTACAATGTGAACATATTTACTAAAGATCAAGTCGCGTGTAAGTCGTAATCTTGCAACACGTGTAACTGTAGTTATTGTAATATATTTACTTACATAGAGAATTGGCGACAGAACTTCGTCTCTGCATGTATTCTGTCAAAGATTATGCCAGACAACAGGTTAAAACTTGATACCTTGTCAGGATGGATAAAAGGTGTAAAGGAATACTAAAATCTCGCATTAGACACATTAGAACAACGGTGCGTGCCATCTATATCTTTAGACTGTAAACCAGAAGTGATGAAAGAATTGGATAGGTTACACGAGAACATATATCAAATGGTTCCAGCTTGCAAAACTTGTGACAACATTATCTTTGTAAGGCGTATTTAATATTACAACTGTATTCTAAATGAACTTGGCTTTATTTTTGCATTTGGTAACCCAACCTCTACTTTTTAAAATTCCCCTTTCACAAGACGAAATTCTTCAAAATCATGCTTCAGTTTTGAACACATTTTTAAATATCTCAGTCAATGTGACAAATGAATATGAGTTTAAACAAAAATTTACAACAACTCTTTCAAATATGCATTGCAGGATCAAGTGTTTCGGACGAGACCGCAAAAACCGAGGTCCCGTGTCACAGCAGGTGTGGCTGGATAAAGATCCCTCCCTGCTCAATGGCCATAAGCGCCGAGCATAGGCCTAAATTTTGCAGCCCTTCACCGGCAGTGGTGACGTCTCCATATGAGTGAAATATTCTCGTGAGGGACAATATTCAACCAATCAAACCCCTATCTTTGCTCCTCATTGAAATATTAACAGCTGTGGAGGAGAAACTCCAGGCGTATTGTAACAATACATATTCAAGAAATGACGTAAGTCAAATGTGGGTTCTTCAAAAATCCAAAGAACTTTTAATAAATTTCAAATCCCAAAATTGTTCCCAAATCAACGGCTTCGAAAGGTATGACTTTCCGACACCCTACACAACCATTTCACGTGATAAACAAAATACTGGGCTCTTTGATATCATAGACAGCTGCTTCTTCAATTAAAACAGAAGACGATAATATTCATTTCTTGTGATCAGTCATTCAAAAAATTACGTTGTTAAATACCATTCTGATTCTCCGCACAAGTTGATATTAAAAAGATACATACTAAGAGTCAATCGGATCACGCGCTCGTCTTTTTCCGTAACCGGTAACGGAAATAGCCGAGTAGTTACGATTGACTAAGAGTCTGGCGAACAGGTCTTCTGACGATCTGTTGGAATCCACATGGGCACGAATTGCGAAGTAGGTACAGTTTCGAATGTCATTTGGCCCAACATATCGATGATTTCACATGGAGCTCAAACCCTGGCATTCAAATAAAGAATAGATTAGCAAACCTAAACTCCGCTCAGTTTGATCAGCAAAACGATTTGTGTCATATGACGAGAGCTTGAAGTTGGCATAAAATTGCAAAAATGCCATTTTCAATGAAAATATCCACAAATTCAGGTGGTTTTTCTTTCAGAAAACATACAGCGCATGCGTCGAGCAAATTCATATTCAAGTATGTTTTTCATTTTAAAATACATGTAATACACAATATATATCATTTTCGTGCTGCTCGACAAATGCGCACATCTTTTCCTGAGCAATAATCTGCATGACATTTGACAGTGTTCAGGCTTATTTTGAAAGAAAGGCGGGAAATGTCTTATTCATGATGTCATAATGCTATCCAATTAGGAATATCATTCTGATTTTGTTGACATAGTATACCTGGCATATATTTTACTTTCTTAAAACACAGATTAAGGTTAATTCCAGACACATTTTATAGAGAGGAAGATTTTGAGCCTTTTTATGTATACAATCGTACCTTGTTCAGAAATTTTCCTTCACTTTCATAATTTAAAACTGCTTTAAAAATGGTATTGCTTACAACCTAATAAACTTAATAAACTTTTTGACTATGGTAAAGGCAAAGGAAATATCATATTACCTGCAAATTATTGGCACAGCTATGGGAACAAAAATGGCACCATCGTATGCCAACATCTTTATGAGGAGACCGGAACATAGACTTCTACATTACGCACCAGTAAAACCCCTTAGTTGACTACGTTTCATAGATGACATTGAAATGAAGTGGGTTGACGGTCGTGAAAGCCTGGAGGATTTTATTGAGATGACAAACTCTTCACAATTATATCAAGTTTACTGTGGAAATTTCCACCTCAAATAACACCTTTTTGGATACCAACGCCACATTTAGAAATGGGGAAATTGAGTTTAATCTTCACACTATACCCACTAACTCTCATTTGTACCTTATGCCATCCCGTTGTCACCCACCGCCTAAGGGTTTGGCTACGCGCATCCACCGCATCTGCTCTACTCTTACTATTTTCCAAGAACAAGGAACAATCCTCAAAACTCATCTCACTAACAGAGGATATTATCCTTGCAAGGTACAGTCCACGATTGATGAGATGTCACGACAGGACCGACAGTCCCTCCTCCAGTATAAAGAAAAACCTCAGAATGACAGGGTTCCATTAGTCACTGCGTATCATCCCACCCTCAAGAACATCAACGTTATTCTAAAAAAAAAAAAAAAAAAAAAAAAACAACACTTGCCCATTCTGTATGCCAACAAACGAATGGCTGGCTGGTGTTTTTAAGGAACTACCGATGGCATTCTCCAGACGCCCCAGAAACCTGAAGGATGATACTAAACTGGATAACCCTTAAATACCCAATAGAAGTTTCAAAACATGCTCAGACTTCAGATGTCAATTATGCAAATATAGCTCAGACACTGAGGGTTTAAACAGTCCTGTCACAAGTCGCAGTTATAAAATATTGGGAAACCTTTCCTGCAAAACCAATAACTGCATTTATCTCATCAGTTGCGATGTCTGTCTGAAGCAGTACATAGGAGAAACAACAGACCTTCGCAGACGGGTCAACAACCACCAGTCCTCCATCAGAACCAATAAAGATTTTCCAGTAGCAACACATTTCAATGACAATAACCACCAATGGGAGGACATGACAGTAGTGGTTATTGATCATGACCTAAGTTGGTCAGATGCCGAAAGAAAGCAGAAGGAAAATTCTGGATGCACAGGTTGAAGTCATTTGAACCGCATGGTATCAACAGACCTACTGACTTCAACAGGATGAAAACGGGCTAAACCTGTACTAGACTTTAAG
The DNA here is from genome assembly GCF_947568905.1 of Ostrea edulis. Classification (NCBI taxonomy): domain Eukaryota; kingdom Metazoa; phylum Mollusca; class Bivalvia; order Ostreida; family Ostreidae; genus Ostrea; species Ostrea edulis. The sequence goes on along the minus strand of NC_079168.1, from coordinate 84,992,077 downwards.
CTTCATCTAGACCTATTCGTCTGATCATGTCCCCAACAGTGGTACTATGACAATTTTTGAACATTTTTTTTTTCAATTCTGTTTACAGAATCAGCCCCCACCCCCTATTTTTTTTTTTTTACTATGACCTTCATAACCTTCAGTTTCCGTGATTCTATGTTCTTTACACGTCTACCCTAGATATGATCAGTACGGGAATGTCTGATGTTGATTCGGTATCCTGGGCTGCTTATTAGCTCACCTGAGCGGAAAGCTGAAGTGAGCTTTTCTGATCGCCTGTTGTCCGCCGTCTGTCTGCCTGTAAACTTTTTACATTTTTGACTTCTCCAGAACCACGGGGCCAATTTCAATACAAACTCGGCCAAAAGCATCCCTGGGTGAAGGGCTTTCAATTATATTCAAATGAAGGGCCATGTCCCTTTCAAAGGGGAGATAATCACAAAAATGCAAAAATAGGGTGGGGTCATTTAAAAATATTCTTCCCAAGAACCACTGGGTCAGAAAAGCTGAAATTTACATGAAAGGTTCCTGATATAGTGCAGATTCAAGTTTTTAAAATCATGGACCCCAGGGGTATGATGGGGTCACAATAGGGGATAAAAATTTGACATACAAATATGTAGAGAAAATCTTTAAAAATCTTCTTCTCAAGAACCACCGAGCCAGAAAAGCTGAGATTTACATAAAAGCTTCTTGACATAGTGCAGATTCATGTTTGTTAAAATCATGGACCCCGGGGATCGGATGGGACCACAGTAGGGGATCAAAGTTTTACATACAAATATATAGGGAAAATCTTGAAAAATCTTCTCAAGAACCACTGAGACAGAAAAGCTGAGGTTTACATGAAAGCTTTCTGACATACTGCAGATTTAAGTTTGTTAATATCACGCCCCCGAGGGTAGGATGGGGCACAAGGGGGATCAAAGTCTTGCATACAAATATATAGGGAAAATCTTTAAAAATCCTCTTCTGGAAAACTACCGGTGTTGTATAGCAGCCTTTCCCCCATAGTAGCTTTACCCCCCGGAAAAATAGCAATATAGTAGCCTTTCCCCATAGCAGGGTTAACCCCCCACCCCACCCTCCCCACGTTGTTGGTTTTGATTTTAGAAAACAGATTATGGAAAGTCAATCAGGCTTTGTACAACAAATATTGATATTGCATAGATCTGAGTATTGAATAGTGTATGTAGCCGATAGTTTGAATGTAGATACATGTATTTTCACAGAGATACATGTAGTTTACGGTATTACTGAGAAAGTATAAAACACACGAAATTATATATAAATTCATAAAAAGCATTTTGTGGACAACAAAGAGTCAGCACACTTACAATTTATCAGAATAAAATGATGTTCTGCATTCTTAATTGTATCGATATCTTGAATTAACAAGAGGCCAATAGGCCTTGACGGTCACCTGAGCCCATGCAGGGACCTGTCTGAAAGGTTCTTATATGCACAACCCCCCAAAGTCTTTACAATTGAAACATTTGGTAGACTGCATTATGTAACCTCTTTACAAAAACATTCAGTGTTTAATATCTCAATATATTTTGGCAGATTAATAGACGGAATTTCAGACCCCCCCCCCCCCATCCAGCAAAGTCTTTCCCCAAAAGTATTACTCGGGTAGGCAGCATCTTGATCACCTCATCTTTCATCTTTTTATTTATCTAGTTTTCACATAACATCAAAAGAACTAGACATAAGGTTTTAAGCATTATAAACATTAACTCTCTTTGACCATTTACCCCCCCCCCCCCTCCCGCATCCTGAAACCCTGCAACCTACAAATAAACAATTTTGTTAGAGGCTTCCTTCCGCATCATTACTATATACACTCAGTTTGTCTAATATATTTGCCTAGTACTAGAGAAGATTTTTGAAGGAATTGTCACTATATGACTTTTATGGCCACACCCTAACACAGGAATCCCTTCCCCGGGGGTCATGAAATTTACAATTTTGGTAGAGGCTTTCTGGCTCATCGTTACCACATATTCAGTTAGTCTGCTATATGCCTAGGAGTAGAGAAGATTTTAAAGAATTGCATAGATTTTACAGTTTTTACCCCAACATTAAGTCCCATTGAGATGGTGGGTCATGAAATTTACATTTTCTGGTTCCCTTCTCCTACAGATGTTACATGTCAAATTGGGTAAAGATTGGTCCAGTAGTTTTTGAGAAGTTGTTAACGCTGGACGGACAATGGACAATGGACGACGACTGACGCAGACCAATAGCAATAGGTCACCTGAGTGACCCAGGTGACCTAAAAATGTTTATTATAAATGGTAATTATAAGATGTTATACTGAGTTCATTTAAGACTTTAAACTGTATCGGAGAACAGTTACGTAATTTATGTTCCAAAAACGGCTACTCAAGCAGCAAAGTATTAGCATTTTACAAGGAGACAAAATAGGGAGAAAATTAGTGAATCTCTTATATTCACCTTTAGATGAATATTTATAGGATTTCCAGTTGCATTCTAGAAATGAGTTTGAGTTTGAAACATTCAAGAATAGTCGCTTTTTCATTTTATTTGTAAAAGAATATTAACAAAATAAAATCCACAAATCAGAGAGAAACGCACATGAATGGATGTGCAGGACTGCAGTTTTAACTCTTGAATAATTCTATCCTACAATTTTATAAAATTGTTATATGAAACTTAAAAAGTAACGAGAGGCCCATAAGAAACATTGCTTACCTGAGCAGCAGATCCTAGCAATAAACAAGCTTGAGCAAAACTATCATTACACTAGTACTTTGATTCAGAAAAAAATTCAAAGGTAATAAAAAATAATTCAATATTTGATTATTATATCCCCCTGTAGAGGCCCTATGACCCTTCATTTAAACATATCTAATCTAAGAATGTTTTGTGCCAAGTTTGGTTGAAATTGGCCCAGTGGTTTTGAGAAGATTTTTAAAAGTCGTCAACGCATTTTTACTATTTCGCTGTTAATGTGGTCCTTCATTTAAGTTGAAATTGGTCCAGTGGTTCTGGAGAAGAAGTCGAAAATGTGGAAAGGTTGCAGACGGACAGACGACGGACAAGAGGTGATCAGAAAAGCTCAGTTGAGCGAGCTAAAATCGCGTTAGGAATGCATACTAAAAATCAAAACTTTTCCAGATTATTCTTTCGTATAGGAATGATGACGTTGTCCATCTGTCAGATTCAAAATAAATTCATCTCTGGAAAATTTTTGTAAACGAATACGTATAAATCAAAGTACTGACAGTACAGCTGGGACCGAGTTGCACCGCCTGGAATTATTACGAGTATATCGATAACATGTTCACATCTATTAATCCATCAATGACCCCAGAACAGTTGGGGGGAAAGTGTTCTCTCAAAAACATCTAATTCAATTGAAAAATCCCACTTCCCCCTAATGAGATGTAAAGAATCACGTCTAGCGAGAGAGCGAGTTGATTCCTTAGTAGCGGGAATTTGGAATCAGGGGTAGGCAACCAACAGAATTGTACATTATAAGTTTACTCTACTATCTGTATGAAAAGTTTTTGTGTTAATCAATTGGAGAGAGACAATTTTGAATCCTCGCACAATAAATACTTATCCGTTTAATTAACAAATTCTGAGTTGCCTAAATATGTGCTGTTTTAAAAGCACGAACTATTCTGATTTTACAATCTAAATACGTATATGATTGTTTTATATAACATTCGACTGAATGAAACGATGTTTGTTGAATTAATATATATATATCCAAAAATCCCAACCAAGGGGATTCGGAAATTAATTATCCATTTAGGATATAAAAGAAATGAATAACCAGAAAAGGATTGATTTCAGAATGGAAAGAATATGTATGGGAATGGTCCGCCGTAAACGTAACCGGAATGAAAAGAAGGAGGGAAATCTACTAGATCTATATAGTAGGTTTTCCTTGGGGGTCATCTGGCTATAAAAGGGGGGAAATCCTACTATATAGCCACATTTCCGTGGGAGGGGGAGGGGGGAGATCTACTATATAGCCATTTTTCCGGGGGGAAAACTATTATATAGCCATTTTTCCGGGGGAAAACTATTATATAGCCATTTTTCCGGGGGAAAAACTATTATATAGCCATTTTTCCGGGGGGAAAACTATTATATAGCCATTTTTCCGGTGGGAAAGGCTACTACATGAACACCGGTACTGGGCCAGGAAAGTGGAAAGAACAAGGGACGTTATTGGCCAAAACCGATCATATTTTGCAGGTAGAAAGGTGATAATTTTCTCGTTTCATTCATATATAACATGTACCATATACTTGTTGCTGATATTGAGAAAATAACGTTACAATATTGCATTGTTAACTCTGACGCTATCTTCCGACGGTCGCTTTTTCGGAACGAGGTCATCGACCTTATAGGATTTACAGTCCCCTGATTCTTCCAAAATATTTTTCTAAAAGTTACAATTTTAACTTTTTATATAAAAATACTCATTAAGATCAAAGACTATTGAAAACTAGCATGCTATGGAAAATACGTTATTCATTTACTTGTAACTCTATAGTGGTCATAGACATTTTGCGGAAGAATCTTGTGTTAATCAGAGTGAGGAAAATAATGCGTGTATTTGTCAAAAATTGTTGAGTAGAACGCAATCATATTTTCGAAGGTGCTGTTCGATGTTCTATTCAAATGAAATAAGGAAAATAAATGGCTCTTGAATTTTATTTTTCCTGTATTTTTTTTTTTTTTTTTTTTTGGTCATAAATATAAACACTTCGATTAAAAACGTCTATTGAGTCGGATAAAATTACTTGTTATGCCATGTACACCAAGGACCATATAACAGGTCTGCTTACATGTGTATGCAATATACATGTTACAGTACCTACGAATAAAATGTGTCTACCTGCTGTGGGTATTTACAAAATATATTTGATAAAGTGTGGTAAATGTACATGTACTAAACGATACAAATTTAAGTTGCATGAATGGGATATCATTTTCGTGGGTACAGCAAAACACGTCAAGTAATATGAACGTAACTTCAGATGGTATATTTCATATCGCAAATGCATTTAAAAACCTCACAAAAATGCGTCCGTGTTTATATCTTTACATTCCCCTAAATGGCCAACAAAGAGTTGTTCCAACTCTCTCTCTCTCTCTCTCTCTCTCTCTCTCTCTCTCTCTCTCCATATGGTGTTCATCTTTGATAAATGAAAATTACATCAGTCAGTGGGCATGTCATTGTATGCACCGACATTCAGTCTAAATCTGGAGTGGACTCTGGGAAGTTGTTTGAGTACATGTATAGACAATGTGGTATATTTAACTGCTTTTCCCAGGCACTTATTTTCATATGCGAATAAGGATATATTGAGTGAATTGAATGAGAAATAAAAATAGGCTTAAAATTATGAATTGAACCCATGTAGCGAAGGATACCCCCCCCCCCCCGACGATCTAAGAATTCGAAGATCAGGCAAAAAAGTGTTTTTTTTTCATTTGCTAATTTACTACCAACTTATCCTTCGACCCCCGTGTCTGTTTCCAAGAGACAGTGTATGTAACAACATACTCTTTTTAAAAATGAATTTAATAAATATCATGCATGTATTTTCGTTTTTCAATGTGCGGGTCAGGCCTATCCAGAACACCTTGACGAGAGAGAGAGAGAGAGAGAGTTAGAGAGAGAGAGAGAGAGAGAGAGAGAGAGAGAGAGAGAGAGAGAATCACCTTACGGTTATACTCCAGTTTTCCTAATCATGGAGGGGGCATACGTCAATACTAATATAAACTTTTAGTAACAATCATCACAACACATATATCATATATTTTATAAGATTGATAAAAGTTTAAGTGTCATTAGGCTGGTCAAGTTGTTCCTATAGCAAGGAAATGGTCGACATCACACACACCCCTAAGTCGAGGGGCAACCCCTCCTCGATACTACGGTGTCTGAATATTTATATCTATACAAGATATGAATTTACAAAATCCAATTCTGGCCATAAGATTTCTTTAGAAAGAAACAAAAGAATATGTGAATTATGTAACCTTAATTGTGTTGAAGATGAATTTCATTTCCTTACTGATTGTCCATTCTATGTTGAAGAGAGAAATATGTTTTTTAATGGTATACATGTATACAAGCTCAACAAAAAAATTATCTATCTAACAAATAAGGACAAATTTACTTGGTTGATGATTAATGAAGACAAACCAGTAATTGTCAAATTGAGTGAATAGTTAGTGCAAACTTTCAGAAAAAGAAGTGATGCTTTAAAACTGCAAAAATCATTATAGTTTATTATTCATATATTGGTATAATACCGATACTGTCCATCTACTTGTATATATACATGATTAGCAATTCATATATGTATGTACTTGTTTCCCCAACATGCTGCATCCACATGCAGTTTGCAGTCTATGTAACCTGTAGTTAATGTTGTAAACTTTCTTTCTTTTTTGAATTTCCTTCTTTATAAAATGTCTTACTGTTATGCCCTCTGGGCCCAAAATTGGAATAAACTTATCTTATCTTATCTATACATGTATATATACACATGTACAATCTGCGCAAAAACTGAGGTCTCGTGTCACAGCAGGTGTGGCACGATAAAGATTCCTCCCTGCTCAATGGCCATAAGCGTCGAGCATAGGCCTAAATTGTGCAGCCCTTCACCGGCAGTGGTGAGGTCTCCATGTGTGAAATATGCTCAAGAGGGGCGTTAAACAATATTCAATCAATCAATCATATGCGAAATAGAAAAAAATCTGCCACAACAATGGTCGAAGTTTCAAATCGATCACAGTTTTTCGACGTTTTAAAGAAACCACATCTCACTGGAAGACATAAATAATGATTTGCTGTTATTTTATTTTTAATTTAAACCATTTTAAGAACCTTTGGAATCAATATCTAATTACTAATGTAGTAATCTTTAATTTCAACATGCATCATATATACATGCATGCATGTACGTTAAAATTGATGTAAGAAAACTGCTTTTAAAAAAAAAACTCGCACAAACACGTCAATATTATTAACAACAAGTTTTATGCATTATATTTGATATATTTGTATTAAAAATAGTTTAAAATTTAGCGAAAAAAGTAACAGACATCCCAACTATCTAGCTCTTGAGATATAACGTATCAGTACCCATTTTTGCCGAAAATGAACGAATTTTGGTCCGATTTTTGTAAAAAGAAAATAAATTCGAATTATTAAAGGTCTATGCGTGTCTTTGATTTTATTATTTTTTTTAAATTCAATTAATCTTACGTGCTAAGGCTAGTTGTGTTAGCCAATCGTAACTGCTCGGCTATTTCCGTAACCGCAAATGAACCTTACCGGTTACGGAAAAGGACGAGCGCGTGATCCGATTGGTGTGTTAGCGTGAATCTTGCGCGACGGCACGTTGTATGTTTTAAAAGCGTGTTAGCGGGACAGTGCGACGGCGTGTTTTGTAATAGCGCGATGGCGTGACAGCGTGTTGTGTGTTAGCACAATCTCGTGTTAGCGTGGTAGCGCGACGGCGTCAGGCGCGTAGCTGCCTATACGCAAGTACACAACTGAGTACACATTATTTGAGAAAGAGAGAGAGAGAGAGAGAGAGGGGGGGGGGGGGGAGAGAGATACTTTGCCGTTAAGATAGTTGTGCCTAATATAACTGCATTATATAATGATAATCCCGGTTTATGATTTAATCAGGATCATAATGTCCATTCAATAAATTTATCATTTTAATGTTCATTATACAGTGAATGTACACGTAGTACATGTATACGGATTAGGATATTCTTCGTTATTGGCACACTGATTTTGACTACGGATAACTCCGTTTACCTGGTCAAAATATAGGGCTCACGGCTGGTGTGACCGGTCGACAGGGGATATTTACTCCTCCTAGGCAACTGATCAAACCTCTGGAATATCCGGTGACCGCCCAGTATTCCGACGGTCCGATAGTCCGACGGTCCGGTAGTCCGACGGTCCGGTAGTCCCGACACTCCGATAGTCCGACGGTCCGATACTCCGATAGTCCGTTAATTTGTGGACACATATAAGAGATCGCTATGTAACAGCAGAAAACAGAATTAAGTGCCGTGTGCCAGAGCAATTTTTTACGTCACAATAGCAAAACATCGCACTGTGGGAAAACTTTGAACGGGTTCGACCTACATCGGGTATCTGTAAAGTGCGAAACGAGACGAAACGAAATCTACCGAAATGTAACCCACCGAAACGAGACGAAACCCACCGAAACGAGACGAAACAGATTGTATAACCGAATTCTATCAATTATAATAATTAACAATGCTGTATAACCGAACTCTATTAATTATAATAATTAAAAATGGTATCTTAAGCCCCTGTTAAAGTTACCACATATAAATAAAATTCGCCTCCCCCATTGATGTAAGCTTTCGGCTTGACAGATACGAAGTTTTAAAAGTTGGAAGGGGGTGAGTAAGCACAAAGTTCATATCCGAAGTTGATTGAATACCATGTGCAATTAGTTTCGGATCCATAAATTTTAGAACAGAGGGTTAAAATTCGGCAAAAATACACGTTTCAGTATGTTTTGTTCTAAAGACAAATATATATATACATGTGGATATTGTGCATTTGTATGTAGTATATCAAAGGTGGATTCTGAGTATGTCTTCCCGTTCTCTTTGTCATTTCTGTAAGCCTTTTGAGTTTACAAAATGCTGACCTCCTCCTGATATTATTGCATAAAAAAATTCTGTTTTCCGTCCCGTTTTCAATTCCCCGTCTTAGCAACACCACAAATGTATAGAGTTATACTTAGACTCACTACATATCAATAATAATTTTTAATAGCACATGTATATATATATCTTACCTAATTGCATTCATATAATATGGTATACTATGAAACTTTTTCCATTATTGAAAGTACTCGCACCTCAGCAGTTAGAGATAAGATAAAAGGTTAAGAGCTCTTTCTGCTTTCAAATTTCTCAGACACCAGTTTATTAAAACAATGTATCTATACCCAAAGGCGGATCCAACGCCAGCGACCCCATCCCTTGTTTAGTGTGTTTCGCCAGACCTCTGAGACTGTAACTCTCCGTTCTGAAATTTATGGATCTGAAACTAATTGCACATGGTATTTAATCAACTTCGGATATGTACATTTTGCTTACTTACTACCACCATCACCCTTTCCAGCTTTTAAAACTGCATATCAGTCAAGCTGAAAGCCTACATTAAAGGGGAGGCGAATTTTATTTATATGTGGTAATTTTCACAGGGGCCTAAGATACCATTTCTAATAAAAGAGTTCGGTTATACAATCTGTTTCGTTTCGTTTCGGTAGATTTCGTTTCGTTTCGCACTTTACAGGTACCCACCTACATCTACATGTATATATTTCGGCATCGTCGGAAGCCCACGGTTGATTACGCTTCGTTCCTTTCTCCATCACCCGTGGGTTCATTCATTCCTACTCGCTGTGTGTCTGTCTGTCTGTATGTATGTATGCTAAATTTAAGGAACATTTTCATTTTCAAATTGCTAATTTGTCCGAACGATTTTCTATTTCGTCCGAACAAATAGCTAATTCGTCCGAACGAATAATATATTTATATATGGCCTTTCTACGCCGCCGTAAGTTCACACTTGATTGATTTGGGTCAGAAATTGATTGTCTGATTTATAATCAGGCCGTGTCGATTTTGGCGGATTTTGGTAATTTCCATAAAATAATGCCAGACATGAATAAATTTTAACTCTATTAATTAAAATTTTTGGTGATGGTCAACATGTCGGACTATCGGACCGTCGGAATATTGAACAGTCGGACTATCGGACCGTCGGACTACCGGCCCGTCGGACTATCGGACCGTCGGACTATCGGACTGTCGGAATACTGGGCTTGAACCGGAATATCCAGGGGTCCATGTTTGTCCAACTCTCTGTTTTGTGTTGCTTATAGGAGTTATGAGATTGATCACTATTCGTTATTTTTACCTTTCATCAGTAACATTTACCATACATGTTTCTACCAATACCATGCTGTCGAAAACAACGGGGAAAAATCATATAACGAATGTAAAGTCAGCCCACGTACACACGATGAACACTATAATTTTGTGAATTCTTTTGGGTTTTGAAATTGACAAGAAACCCTGTTTCTATGCACAAAATAGGTGATTTCATTGGTAAAACCCAGGAGCTACCCCCTGGACCCCCACAAGGACTTTGCCCTGGCCGCATGGCGGCCCTCAGATCCCTTGCTATGCTTCGCGTACACTTCATTTTCTTTCTGGCTACGCGCCTGGGCGTGTTGTGTATTAGCGTGATAGCGCGACAGCGTGGTGTGCGCTAGCGTGTTGCGCTTATGCACATGGCCCTATCGGGACACCATACTAATAAGGGTTTGTCATCCTATACGCAAAATTCCGAGTGAAAAAGATTTTTTTTTTTAATGCTACTGCTTTGAATTCCAATATAAACAGGCAAGAACAGTTAAAATCTATATGACAGATAAAGCATGTATATGTATTCACTCCCCTTATCGATATTCGGACTTCATCTCTGATCGACCAGGAAAATCGAACATTTTAAAAACACGTTGTCAGCTAAATTCAGTGATCATTATGCTCTCTTATAATCTGTTACGTACAGCGAATATATTTTTCATTTTTTTTATTAGGGACCTACTGCAAATATATACATAACTTGCATGGTCATAAATGTTAGTAAACTACACGAGGGAATCAAAACAGGGCTAATCTTAATAGAATGGTTATTTTTGTTTGTTTGTTTTACAGAAGTTTTATAAAAAATATAATATAAATACCTTTATTTAATATTAAAGACTCAATCCACGTCTATGTAGCATGTGTACTAGACTGACAACAATTAAGTTTCTCAAGTAATAAACTATTTATTACATTATCTAGTACAGCGAATAATCTTTAAAAAAAAAAAGAAAAAAGAAAGAAAGAAAGATCTAAATAGATGAATAAAAAACCCAGCTAAAGGACACCAATCAATCCACTGGAAAAATAGTTCTGATTTCATAAATGCTGAGGTATATACCCGTAATGTTATTTAATCTTGTAAATAGGCCTACATGCATATTTTATTGTACTTTCCGGAATTTTGCTTTCCCAGAAATATGGTCACATGGTTTACGGAAATGACCGGAATTTCACGATCGAACCCACGCGGCAGCCATTTTACTGTGATACCAAAAGGAGAGAGAAGCGAATACTAAACGGCCAAATTCCATCAATGCTGTAGTTTTAAGGTATTACATGAGTGATATATAGCTTACGTTTTTGTAAACATCTCTTAGGTTACTGTTTTGTATTCATAAGTATACTGCATATAGTTTGCTTAGTCATTTTTTATTGCTAAATTATTTTGAGTCATAATGGCAACCCTTTGTATTGCTTGTCTCTTGTACGTGAGCGCGTAATATTTATGGTTTTGCACTTTTGCCCCCACAACCTCTGGAGCAGATATATTATAAAGTTATAATTCAAAGAAGCATAGTTGTGATTGGTTAATGCGTGTGCTACAGACTACAAGACGTCGTTTGAGGACGAAAAGCATGCACAGACGAGCACATGGTCACGGGGCGGATCTGTAATGGCGATGATCCAAACCCTTGTTGTTTATTGAAACAGTAATGCGGCGCGCTAACCTATAAACCATAAATAGCGAGGGAAAAGGCATAATTTACCAATATGATTAATGCTGGAAATTGGATATTTCTTACAATAGGTTTTAGTAGATTAAAATATATTTTTACAATTTTACACCCCTGGCCTGGAGATGCTAGAATGTGTGGTGGACACAGAAAGTTGTCACCACACTTTCAGTCCCAAATCCGTGCGGGACTGGAATGCCTTACCATAGAACATCACCTCAACCCAGTCCTTAGAGGATTTCTGAAAGCTCTAAACTAGGTCAGAGACTGAATCATGATGCTCTTTAAGTACTTAAAAAATTTTAATGGGAACTCCGAGGCAAACTGTTTTTATCTGGGTCAGAGTTTAAAAACGCTCAAAAGATGATCTCACTCCAGAATGGAAGAAGATATTTTGGAACAGACTGTAGTATGCAGATGACTATACCCAGCTGAGGAATGTGGTATCATTATGCCGTCTTAAAACCATTTAACCCTCAACACAGGAAGTAGGGACTGGCGTACTAGAAACTATGTTATATTTTGTCTGACACCATCAACACATATGGGAAGAATTTTAAAGCTCCGTTGATTATCTTAAAATAAAATGCATGATAGCATGTAGCTCTTACAAGGGAGTCTGCCATACTTTTTAGTCTCTGTCAGATTTTAATCTTTAATACGGAAGTTCCGAGATCCCCAAAGAGTTATTTCCCTTTGTCGAACTCTTCCGTAAAATATGACAGTGGGTACATAATGCTAATTACTATCATTGTATTATTTCTTAAAAGATGATGTCCAGAGTCTCAGGGGAAAGGCAACTTTAGTGAGTTTATGAGTATTAGATAACAAAATGGCTCAAACAAATACTGTTAATTGCCATCTTTCTTTGATGAAAGCGTCACTCATGTAGAAGAGGAAACGAATAATGATTTAATAGCCAATTTGATAATCTTATTCAAACAGATTATGCTTGATATGGCCAGAATATGCATACCAGTGATTGATAGGGAAATAATTTTTGTGTAACTCGGAACTTGCGTATTGGAATGCAATTGAAAGCATTTAAAATGTGTTAGTGTAATTTTTACATCATGGTAGTTAATGCAATGTAGTTGAACAATATAGAGACATGACTGTAGACTAATAATTTATTACAAGTTTACTGCATGTCCTGTTCCTGACTTCCTCTCATGTTGACAAGTTTGTCAAGTATATGTCAGATTTATTAATTTAATTTTACCCATTTTTTTTATGCTGGTTGGATTAATAATATGTATTTTCATCCAACAGTAGGACCAAAAACTCTTGCTTTTACATAAGTATGCTTGTATAATTACACTGAAGTCTACACAAAGTGAACAAAAGGTTTACTCAACAAAAGAAACCCAAGACACAGTCTTCACGAAAACATTTAAAGCTTACTGGCCCCTAAATTTCCATATGTTTATCACATACATTATGGAATGCATGGTAAAATTGTACAATTAATTTACTGAAACTATGGTTATTATTTGTATTCATATCCACCCTAAGACATCCTTTCTGCCGATACCGTACATTGTATTTTCTCTCTCTTCGTCTGCAAACAACAAGACTACAAATTCACATATTTTTCATTAACGTGAAAACAGCCTGAGTGCACCTTAGGAAGTAGCCTTCTCTACTAATATCAAATGTAAACGATTAATTCTATAAACTATAGAAATTGCATAAAATCAGAGATAACTGCAATTGACGAAGTTCAGTTTAATTGGACATTGCAATAAAGCAGCAATTACCGGTGTGCAGTGTGATACAGAACGTGGCCATTTTTGTTGTTTCAACAAGTTGTTCGTTTAATATTCACATGGTCAACATACAAGTTATCTTGACAATTACAAGTATAGTTATCGTTCTTTATGAAATAAACTGAGCTATTTTTTAAATTGATTTTGATGGTAAACTTAAGCAAATAAGACGTTTAGAATATCTAAATCCAACATATATTTAATTTGACTTGCAGAAAGTCTACAAGCCCATCGGATGTCCTGATTTTTAATTTTCACTGATCCGACTAAAATTCACTGGCCTCGGTCTTCGGACCACTGAGTTTTCGTGAAGACTGTAAGACACAATGTAAGGTCTTGTATTCAAAATTTGTTTTTTTTAACCACCAATACGAATTCAATTATCTGTTGCCACTTTTGAAAAAAAAAAATGCAATTGGCAAATTTAGTGAAACCCAGTTTGAGCACTGGACTTGTGCTGGGTTACAGTTTAAAGTGCAGTGTTGTGGGTTAAACTTCATGAGGTGCTATTCAAAAAAAGGTGCATATTATACTGATGTGCTCAGAAAATAAATTCGTAAATTCTGATGTAATTTAGCATATATAGAATGCAATCAAATTCATGGAAAAGTTTAAGAAGGGTTTAGAATTAACAGTTGTCTTGGATGACTAAGCACTAGTACAATTGATAACATTTTGATCGAGCACATGCCCGTTTGGCAACCAGAATATCTTTTGAAGTTGCTGAATAAATTTGCATTACAACCTTTGTTTTGTAGTTTTTGTTATATATGATATAGAAAAGAACATTAAAAAATACTTGCATGTAAGGCCAATTCAACTTAATTGATAGATTATCATCCCCGCCCCTCAAAAATTGGCCCGCCCGGAATTTTTTAATTTTGCGAAACGTGCGATTTCCGGAATATTTTCATGTCCAACTCCGCTATTTACATTTCTTGTTTACATTTACAAAAGCCACGTGAAGAAAATAGATCTATATGGTTTTCTTAATTTCTCGCGTTCTTACAGACGTAATCTTGAAGAAGTTAGGTATGTTTCTGTTTTATCCTTAAATTAAAGCTTAACCTGGAATTAGTGTATGAAAATAGCATAGATTGATATCCATCTGCCATTATATGATACGGATCTGTTTAAAAAAACTCGTTTGTCTTTAATATTTTTCTCAGAAAATAAAAAATAAAATCCTCCCACACGCCCCTATACTTTTTGCTGACCCAGGATGATAATCTACTAATTAAGTAGAATTGGCCTAAACTTAAACAGACGTACTTAATGGTTAAAGCACTCATTTTGTCACAATAGTTATGGGTTCAATTTTCGATCCTGACGTGTAAAACCCAAGACATTTTAAAATAGGTAGTGACTGTCGCTTCACCAAATGTCCAGCAGTAGCAGTGTAAATCATTGGTCTGAGATAAATCCTATTAACTGCCATGGTCCTGAGTCCTTGGGCAGTCTTAACGGGTCAAAATTTGTGGCACATCACCTAAAGCTGGTGAAATTTAAACACAAGTCAGGGGCTGACAAATAAATTTTTTAAGCACTTGGTCCTTGGGCAAGTGGCTAGGCAAAATTTACTTGCCCAACCAACATTGCACATTGTGGTAGAAATTTTAATTAACACCCAAATTAAAATAAAATGTATACAGTATTTGTGTTCTTTTTTTCACTTTTCTCAAACTTTATATCTTTAGCCACGGGAATCGCGTTTCACTTGCGATACTGATATAGTAAGTAGCAAACAATGTGTGAACCTCACTGATTTGGTGAGACTTCAGGGATTCCACGCGAAAGAGTTTGCAACCCTTAAAAAACGAATTGTTCTTAGCGTTACTAACAGTAGGAAACTCCCTGCAAATAGTGCAGTGCACTGAGTTACTTTGAACATCATATTTCGTCCACGGCCACGTGTCCTCCCATGATTTGATGTAACACTGCTTCCTCTGAGTTTTCTCGTACTTTGCGTGCTTTGATACCGAAGGTCTAGGATTTTCGCTGTTTATCAACATCAACTAATTGCTGGTCATCGTGCGTTTCCGAGCCTTTTCGCTTGACTTTAGTTATAAATTTGTCCATGCTTGAATCCGCGCTGCAATGTCAACAAATACATATATGTTTTTTTATGCACTTGACCTTCAGGCTTTACCTTCATTTCATAAAGCGTTTTCGAGACTAAAAATTGTCAATTGTTAACTCATACGAAAATATACTTTCATTTCCAATGCAGAAACGATAGTTATGGTCTAAAAAATCACTTGCCCACGGGCAAGTTCCTACTTATTTTTTACTTGCCCGATCGGAAAAATCACTCGCCTCGGGCGTCAGGCAATGGGATTTGTCAGCCCTAGCAAGTGAAAATTCTTGAATTAGACAAAACACAACAAATTAAAATCTAAGTCAGTATGATTATAAATCATAGTGATGAACCAGCTCAAAGCACTGGCTCTTACTGCAAGCTCTAATGAGAGAAAGTTCATGAAAATGTCCAAGATGGAGTTGCTCATTCGTCAATAAAAAAAAATTTTGCAGAGGTCTTGCAAAGTCACATCTCATTAATTGATCTCAGATGATGGGGACTTGTGTAGATTATCTCAATTTCATCCGAGTCTTGTGATCCCATGCACAATGCAGTGTGCCACATTAGGCCTAATGTATAATGAATTGTAGTACTGAGCAAGGTGATAAAGGTATAGATTTTGATGTCATGATACAACAGAAGCAGTGTCAGATCTGAATTAGGGGTTGACAAACCACTTCCATGGGAAACATTTCTGGATCCGCTCATATGTAGGGAGAGGGCTAAGACGGGCTGTCTGCTGCCCAATCCTATTCATTTTTTGATAAAATATTGTTTAAATAAATATGTACATGTAGCTGCGCTCACTCCAACAGCTCAGTCAACATATATCGTGGTTTTAACATAACAAATGTGAGGATTCCTTGGGGGAGTGAAGCCTACCAATGAATGATTTGTGAAAATAAAAGAAACCATATATAAATTCAATGATCACAGTCTATGCGAAAGACGTCGGACCTGACCGATGTGCAGTGCCTCAGGTCCGATGTGTCATTTTTTACACCGGACCGGAATGACCGATGTCTCAGTATTCGGTTTTAAGCTTTATTTTGACGCGGAGTCAATTAAATGTTTGTTATAAGTAAAAAATATCACACAAATCCAAATACGTAAATGAATGTGATTAAACCGCATGGACCGTCTAAAGTATTATGCGGGAGGGATCCCTGGTATAGTACTAGTATAATAAATAAGATTTCCTTGGTTTTGCATTTTCACGTGTTTCTCTTTTTTACATTAGGTTTTTTGGTCTGACAAAATTTGGTTTGGTCCGGTGTGTTCATTGATTACACAGGACTGAATGTCCTGTGTGGTCCAAAAAACTTTCGTATAGACTGTGATCAGGGTAAATAGAATACTAAGAATAGTACTGGTGACGTGTTTGGGACGAGTGGAAATTGAGACCGGATAAGTACAATTTTTATGCTTGTTTGAAAGGCTGAAAGAGTTAATGTGTAAAATGTAGAGTTCATAGTTCAATGGATGTACTAACACTGGAATTAAAAGAGTGTTTAGAAGATATAAGATATAGAAGAAAATTTGTCCTATGTCGAGTGTAGAATGTAAAACTTCTGGCATATATAATGAATTATTGTCCATTGTCAAGGAAAGCTACTACATTTCTACACACAACACCCAAAAATTGAACTTCTGATAAGACATGTTTGAAAATCAAGATCAATAGGAGATATGTATTTAACCTAAGCTTTTAAAAAAAAAGGTTTTAGAATGGAAGCAAAATGGATGGCATTTTTGTTTATTTTAAAAGGATTCCCTAGAATGTAATATATTCTATGTATTTGTTTTGTGATCTTCGTCATACCTGAATTTATTTGGATTGTACAGATAGTGGTTTAATGTGTTGTTGAGATATGCTTATCTTCTAGTGAAGTAAAAAAAAAATTACCCTAAGCCTACTTTACTAATAGATAAGTTTCTTAGTCTGCTGTCAAAAGGAAAGTAGATCTACTTTACTAATAGATAAGTTTCTCAGTCTGCTGTCAAAAGGAAAGTAGATTATGGGGATTCCTAACTCTTTATTGTGTTATTTCACTTCCTGGTTGATTTCCTTGGAATTTATTTTTGGGTAACTCATCACTTTATCAGGTATCGGTAAGTTGAATAAATTGAGAATATATTAGTTGTCATGGTCTTCATAGAGGAGGGGGAAATGTTCAATACCTTTAAAATTTTCAAATTGATTAGATGATATTTATTTTGGGCGGGGAATTGTACATTTTGTACCAGTAGAGCAAAATCCTTTCTGTTTAGCTGTGTGTTATAGAATGTGAAAAAGAAAATTTTGTTAAAATTGCAGTTCAATTGGCTACCCTTCTTCTACAGTAGAAGAAATGGTGTCTTGCAGATAGAAAAATAGCTTGATGGAATGAACATGTTGAAACATGTATAGTTTAGATGTCTGTTATATTGCTTGTAAAAGAATGAGTAGGTACAAAAGGCGAAAAATAATATTCTCTTTGTTTTTTATCCTGTCTGACTGAAACTTTAACCTTGCTACAGTTCATAACATTTGAATGGTGAGTGATGGGGCTTTCGCATTTCATATATTGAATTCCTTGTGATAAGACATTTCTTTTGGTACCAAGGTACCGAAGAGTTTGACCTGCTTGGAGCTGAAATTTATAAGTCTCAAGTATATATCTAAATGTTTCTTAGTCTTATGATAGCTTCATAAACATGCTTGCTGAACTACAGATAGTTTTCTCAGAGTTTTTAATAATTGTTTACATGGCTGTCTGTGCAGAGGCTGCAGATAATGGATTCTGGTGTTTTGATGTACATCTGTATATGCATGTATGATTCCAAGAATTGTTGAAATGCTGTTCCCATATTTTAAAGGAAGGTTGAGGGGGAAATAATCAATGATGTCATGACGATGGAAATGGAGACTTTCTCGCCTTTCTCCTAACCTATCTTAATTTCAACAACTTACATTATGAAAACTTGATGATTAAAGCTGTGATTTTTGTCGGATTGGATGTTGGTCTCTGACAAAGGTGAGAGAGTGTTCTCACCTGAAAACTATCTCCACCTGTCCAATCAATACCACAGCTCTGCAGTTTTTATATCAAAAGTCATTAGCTGAGGACAACTTTTTACAATATATCAATTTCTATGAATAATTCAAGACAGAGCAACAACAAAGATGCTTGTAGATGAAGAAAAAATCATTATCTGAGACAATACCCCAAGTTTTCTAAGGTTTGCATTCACGGTGAGATTGGTAAAAGGGGATTGTAGGTTTGGTTGGTTTTGTTTTTTCAGTCGGACCTATTTCTTCCTTTTTTCAGTCAGAAATATCAAAGGCTCCACTATTCTATGTAGTTTGCTGGAGAATTTGAATTATTGATTTTTATATGGTTGCCAGGTGATGTTGTACTTTCTATAGATGTTCATACATGACCTTGTGTGTTTAGGGCTCTGTAAAGTACCAGTAATGAAATATTTCAAAATATGCAGTCATTATAATTGCTACAGTTTCTGATGTATTGTTTCTTGAAACATGTATAACTGTTCAAGTATTAGTCCTTTAGGCTTTTATGCATTGGATACCCTTTCCACCACCTTTAATGTCATTAAGGTTTCTGAGATAGCAAATTTCACTAGTGTCACCATGCAAAAGTTTCTGATGCTTGATGCATTATATGATTTATGAGCAAGACCAAGATTCCCCCATTGTTCAATTTGTTATTCGTGTACATATATACGAAATTGTTCCTGAGAGCTATAGTTTTGTGTCCAAGCATCCTTGCAAATTTCCGTAAAAATAAGTCCTTATTAATAAATTAAATTTCACACTGATCAGAAAGAAGTAGGTGTTACAGGTAGATTACTAAACTTGGGCTACAAAATCTCGCTAAGTATTCCTTGATTTATAGATATGTAACATTGTAAATGGAATCATAAAGGATGGAAATTTTTTTGTAATATTTGAACATTCACATGTATCTTACCGGTATGTATGTGCAGTATGTATCTTACCGGTATGTATGTGCAGTATGTATCTTACCGGTATGTATGTGCAGTATGTATCTTACCGGTATGTATGTGCAGTATGTCAAAACGCTATGGTGGATAACTCTGATACCTATAGAGGGATATATTTTATCCAAAGAAGGATTTACGGGTATTCACAGTACTGTAGACTTCTAAATATACACGAAATATTTCTTAAGTAATTTAGCAAGAACCATCACTCGGGAAATAAAATTACTCGCTTTTATTTTTGTATTGCTGGAATACATGTGAAAGTTCTTGATTGTCAATGCACTCATGAATGCATATTCTCTGAATGCCTTTAAATGTCATTTCTAGATATCAAGTGAAATCAGAAATCTTTAGTAACTTGCTGGGTTGTGGCCTTTGAAATATCGAATTTTGTCATTGTATGTAAAATTTACTTTTTTTTTTCAAATACATGTTACACGCCCAAGAAATGGTCTTTAGACTTTTTGACCTAGTTTTTAAAATGACATAAAATCTAAGTGAAATCTCTAGCACATCACAAGTGCCTGTGTTAGTAATTCGGTACGACATTGTAAATTTTGTATTTTTCTGTATAGGTGCTTATCGTTCCATTTCACAAATTTTCATAATTGAGCACAAATTCCAAATGGAGAGTCTTTAAACCAGAACAATGCTGTAACAGTGTAGTATGTGAAACAAGGATTAAAACATGGATCTTTAAAACAAAAGATGTTTTTCAGTGGTTAGTGAAAAAAGAGGCAGTGGGCTTGCTATCCATCAAGGCCAGAATAAAAATATCGAATGCTTCCCCCTTCTGAACTGATTCTCAATTGACCCTTTTTACCTGTTTTGTAATTTTTAGAATACAGATGGGTGTATTGGTCTAACTAGGCCTAAATAAATGATAGATATTTCTTTCTGTCCTCTTCAGTGTCTTTCATCAAATTCTGATATTAGGGGTAGAATAAAATATGATTTACATGTACTTGCAAAGTCTGAATCCAGATTTAGAATTGCAGAAAGGGGAAACCAAAGAACTATTATCCTTTTTAAAAAGAAAGAAAGATCTATGCTGTTAGTAAGACTAAAGACACACATATTCTTAATTAAACAGATGTGTATTTTCGTTATGTTTCATGCATATCGGTATATTTGCTGTATGTTTCTGTACGCTGCATGCACATTCCCTTCATTCAAGGTAAATAGTGCTATCAATAGCAATTATCAGAAACAAAGAACTATTGTCTTTTGATGATGGGATGCATTCATGTCTTATCTCGCATCATTAAATTTTCAATCTGTATATCTCTTTAGAGGGGAAATAGTACAGTCAACTCAAATTATGATTATTTGGTACTTGTTTTAGGTTATTGATTTGCTCGTGAGAAAAACTAATTCTGTGACATCCATTTAAAACAAGCACCAACAATGTTTGTCCAATATTGACCAAATTTGGGAACCTGATGTCTGTCCCTTTTGCCTTGTTTGCAGTGGCTGTTGATCAACAAGATAAAAATTGCAGGTTCTTTGTTAGAAAACAATGCTGACAAATGTTTCAAAGAAATATAGTGTAACAAGGGGGAACAGGTCGATTGAGAGAAAGGACCAGGGTGCTACCTTGTAAAAGCTTTGTCAATACAAAAGTTTTGTCAGATCAATTGGAACCATTTGAAAAAGAAAGTGCTGGGCATTAAAAATCTATATATATACGAAAGCTATCCTTGGCTGATTAGTAAAGACGGGACACATGTCCTTTTCTGAGGATCAGTCAGGGTGGCTGTGGTTTGTTCCGTCCTTGCTAATTTGTCAATGTTGAGAATGCTGAAAATGCAGGCTTTTACATTTGTCGGATGTCAATGAGTTACTGAATATTTTATACCTGAGCTTGTCTTGATTTTGAAAAAAAGGGAAAGTGCAATGAAGCAGAAAGATGAAGTGATAAGGTATAATCGATGTGGGGGAAATTTCAATGTTATAAGTGGTGCCTTTGATCATGTGTCATAAGAGAGACCACTTCCTATACCATGACAGCAGTACTTGCCGTGACTAATTGTGAAATGAATCCCATCAAGGCAACAGCTTTTGAGTGTTTTGTGCAGATCAAGAGCCATGTGACTTTATAATTTTGTTATTTGTGATGTTTTTTTAATTTTTACTTTTCTTATTTGTTACAGATTGATTATAACAGCAGAAACTTGTGGATAAAGATCAGGGAGCTATTTTGAGAACTTACAAAGTGTCGCCATGGATGATGATAGTAAGAATATCGTTATTGCGTTTTGATAAATTTCTCTGCTGCATTCTCATTTTAAGACTTTCGTGAAGACTTATTAATATAATTAAGTTCTGAAGGTGCAGTGACACATGACAATCCTGGACTTCTTTTAGCAGATTGAGTAAGGATTCTGGGTAACCTGTTTGAAAGAGGTTTTAAGGAAAGCTAGCATTTTCTGAGACTGTGCATGCCATTTGAAGTTATTTCCCTTTGAGGTAGTTCTGTTTTTGGGCTAAAAACCTAGTTGTGTGGGTGTTTTGAGAGACATCTGACATGTTGCTACAGGTGTATCATGTTGATGGGGACCATTGAAACATTTTTTTTTTTTGCCCTATAAATCAATAAAGCCACTCACTCGCATTGTGCTCAGTATTGTATTGATTAAGTCAACAATGATTGCATTAAACAAAAAAAAAGGGATTTGGATGGACAAAAATTAGCCTGTTCCTTTGTACCTATTATTGATTGGAAGAGGGCTGTGAGAAATATCATCTGATAGTCTTACTATGATGCAATATAGTCCACAACAATGGATGGACGAGCTGTACTGTTAGTTCCTCAAGCACCTTCCTTGTGGCAGAACCTGATTGGCTGTCACCTAGCAACCACAATAACAGAAGCAAAGGAAAGGTAGCAAAAATTGATCAGGAGTATATGATGTGTTGTCACCTGAGGTCTGGCAGTAAGTAGGTGTAGGTAGCAGAGATACATTGTGCATGTGGTATAAAGGCTGGAAGAATCACAAGGAAAGGAAAGCAGAGAATGGAAACCAAACTGGAGAACTCGAGGCATACGGTAATTCAGGCATAGGTGGGAGTAGGATATTGATTTAGTGCTACATTCAGTATTTTCTCTGGCGGGGTTTTTTTTTTTTTTTTTTTTGGTGTGTGTCAAGAATTCTGAGGATAGTTGTTCGAGGAGCATTGACAATTTATTGGGTGACTGTCTAAAGCAAATCAAGATACATGTATATATATTTCTGTATAATATCGGGTTTTGTGTTTCTGTGGGTTTTTTTAGCCACTCCATCTTTAATAACAAAGGAATATTTTAGGCTTGCATATAAAGCTAATTTTGATACATGAAGTATGGAAGGAAAACTTGTGTCTGTTTTGGGGACTGAATCTTGGAAAGAACATCAGTAGCCTATTCTATTTGATGTCCACCATATTGTTTTAACATGTTTCATCTTGTTTTCCAGTGGGAATGAAACGTCCATTGGACGATGATTACGAGGAGGAACAAGATGATCGTAAGAGGCGTCGGGGTGATGGACCCAAAGTGGAGCTGAGATTCCTCCTGGCCAGCAAGGTAGGACAGTCACAAGAATGGTTAACGTTATCTTTTGCATGTATGGATTTTTATTGGCTGTTTCTTGGGGTACGTTTTGATATTGTATAAAAATTATGCTTTCTGGGGGCAATTGGTGAAAAACATGGTTCGAGAATCTGATGATGGATTAAAGCATCTTCTGGTGAATATTTTTATCCCATTTATTATTGCCCTAACTACTTGTATGACAAACAAATGTCCATCTACAGTTATGGAAATCACCTGGCACGACTGAGATCTGTGAAGTAGGGGGAAGAATGGCTTCTATTGTAGGAAAATATACATTTGCAGCCCTCGTATCTTTGCATTATAATTCATACTTTGTCTAAACTGGTAGTTTGAAATGTTAATTACATGCAAAGATACACAGGGTGGAGATGAAAATTGCTGCTTATTACTGTGTGGGAAACATTTTTGCCAAAGGGAAAAATGATAACTGTAATGCTATGGTTTTGAATAAGTGAGTCTAAGAGGCACAGTATTTTATATTTCAAACATTTGGAAAAACTTGGTATTATTTCCAGTAATTTGGAAAAAATTGGAGCTTGATAAGAGAATTTGGGATCAAGTATCGGGTTATTACAGGTGAAAATTTGTCACCTGAGGGGATTAACTGGTTCTAGTTTATTGATTCAAAAGCAGTGCTTCCTGGAACTTGAGCATTCAGTAATTAGTAGAAATACAAGGAAATTATGAGGCAATGTAGTCCAACACAAACATCTACTGCTTCCTGCAACAAGAAAGGAGAAAAATGTTCAATTACATGAACACACGGTTGCAGGCTAGTTCATCAGGTGAAGAATGGGAATTTCTTGTGAAGTTGGGGTTAAAATATCGAAAGTATTGATCTGAGAGGTTGTGCCTGGGAGCAATAATTGTATCAATTTATAAACAGGGTTATTGATTTTATTGGAAAGGCTTTGATTTTTGGAAAACTTGTACTATTGTCAGTTGTGAATGGTAGTACAAAGTTGATGACAATCTTGTGTTCAATGAAGAATTATTCACTTGGAGTATTTAATCAGTATTTGACAGACATGTTACTTTCAGTGATTGAAAAGTAGGTCTTAACATTTCTTGTTTACAGATTTTAATTAATGATCAAATTTGATGAAATAATTCATTTCAAAACTATTGGTTTATTTGTTTTATGAAGACAGAAAGAACATTGCAAACATTTTTAAAACTGCTGCAGAAGTGTTTTTTTGTTTTTTATTAAAAAGAAACAAAAATTGTACTATTTGAAGAGGTGTATGAATTTGATAATACCTCTTGCTATGTGTAAGAAAATAATTACCGTTTTAATTTTTTTCAGAATGCTGGAGCTATCATTGGAAAAGGAGGCAGCAACATCAAACGGCTGAGGCAGGATGTAAGTATATGTTTCCGTGACAATGTGACTGCACATCATATGTCACATAGAAATTTTGGCAAACATCCACAAAAAGAAACAAAACAAAAATTAATAAAATGTTATCCTGATCCTTATGCAGATTGAAACAGTTGGTCTGGAGATCTGATATGTTATCTTGGATATGAAAACCAAATATGCATAAAATCCTGAGCACACAAAGCTGATCCTGACATCTATTTAGATCCATGTAGTCTGATCCGTGAAGGTTTTCCCTGGGATCCTAATGATAAATTTGAGCTAATTCCTGGGCACCTATAGGCCAGGGACTGTTGATATATATCTCTGTTGTATAATCTGCAACATATTATGACTTTAACATTGTAATGATATTGATAATCTACCTGTCTTGTTCTTTTCTGCAGAAAAATGATCTTCCAGATTTATAATTGTTACGCTCCTCAGAAGATTAAATATCTCTATGCTGTTCTGATTCAATATTGTCTTTCGTACATTTAAAGACAATTGCTTTTACGCTGAACATCTGTTTGATAGAACAAAGATGAAATTAAGGAATTATATCTGTTAATTTAATGAAAAAATAAAAGAGATTGTTTTGAAGGTGAGCAGTGTAGTTATGCCGTAAAATATGAACACCATGCCGTAAGACATTGCTGATGCCCTATGTATAACTGATGTGAAATTTTTTCTCCTTTTCTCCCACCCCTCGCCCTGTCCAATTCAAATGTTTGAATTGATTCCCGTGACCCGCCCACTGGATTGCGTCCACATGGTCTGCCCTATCCCATGATGCAGTACAAAGCCAGTGTAACAGTGCCCGACTCGACAAGTCCCGAACGGTATGACATCCACCAATTCTCGATATTGCAGAATTGGTTCATTTCATTTTTTCCTTTTCATCATATGATTAATCATAAACTCACCCTTGAGCTGCTATCATGTATGTAATGAATCATGACCTTATTTTATTTAAAAACAAATATATTTATGTTTCTTGTCATAATTTTAATTTGTTATTAAATTAGTTTATTATATGTATATATAATTTCTATACAAGTTTAGAAAAAATTCTGAGCGAGTTTACACTTCAGATATGTTTCATAAAAATCGACATTTAGCTGATGGAAATTAACGTCCACATTAGTGTGTGATTGCGAAAATAAACAGATCTTTTTTGCTTCCTTTGTAACTGCTTGGCCTCGTTAATATCACCCGTAGAATTGCTGTGTGTTAGAATTCCTTGTGTAAACTCGGCCAGGCCCTAACCTTCAAAGGTTGGTGTGTGTTTTCTTGATGACGGTGATGTATAGTACATGGGGTATGCCTTTTGTGATAATCCTATCTAGTTTGTTGTTTTAAGGTTTCTGCACAGTTTAGTGTAATTTGTAAGATATCCTCTTCCAAGAGGTTCTACTATTAATAGAAACACTCTGCAAGCTGACCCACACTGAATGAATGTAGTTGTGTTTTTGTGGCAGAGGATAATGCACTTGGGAGGGTCATACATGGGGGAAGTTTGGTAGCAGCTCAATAAAACCTGGGGCTTTTTATTCTCAGACAGATGCTTGAGATGCCACTGAAATATTTGACAAGCCTTTTTAATACTGGCTTGACACTTCTCTACATCAGAAATGGAATTCCCATTCAGTGTGACCTCAAGGCCTTGATATTTTTTCAAATTTTGTCAGTCTTGTAAATGTTATGCATATTTTCTTTCATTTAACTCAAATTGTTGTAATGTGACCCTTAAATTCCTATCAAGGGTTTCTGTCTACTTTGCCAGTGAAGTAGTCAAGCTTTACCAGACCCCTCATTTCTGTTGGGTCAAACACAGAGCCCTGTCTGGTGTGGGGTCAAAGTTGTGGTGACTTTACGGTTGTGAGGGGTCATGCTTTGCTGTCTCTATGCACTCTGCCGTGACTCTTAAGACTCACCATTAACATTGTGAAGTACCGTGAAGCAAATTCCTCAACACTTAAGCATTGTATCAGAATAATTCAAGAGTTTTCTTTCTAACGCTTTTATAATGGAATGCAAATATAATAACCAATTAATTGACAAAGATCGACACTCTGCAAATGCAACATTTCTTCTTTTAACATCATTGAACAAATGCACCCAATTTTTTTAATTTTCTCTGGCTGTTACTATACATGATACATGTGTGGGCAGGTGTTTGGATTTTCAGTAATCGGATTCCGTATTCTTACAGAGTGCTGACCATTGGAGCCAGTCTTGCTACAGCACTTGAGTGTGTCCTTGACATCATTCCTAAATTAGAGGATGTGAGTATTATGTCTTCAGAGTTACATCCCGTAGTTTTAGAAACCAAGATGTATGCCTTTTATACAGGGTTCAAAATTACTTCCATGGCCGCAAGTCCAAGAATACTAAAAAGCATGTCGGACTAGTAAACTTTATGGCACTAGTCCACATGGACTAGTGATAATCCAGATATCAATCTTCAATTGGTTAAGATTTTAGGAAATTTGTTGGAGTCTTTTAAATGTTTGAACTTATTGTCGAATATCCATATGGTTAAGTATTTGCATGACAATGACATGCTGGCCTTCTAAAAGAAGTGGAAGTCTAATTCATAAAAGGTGTTACGTGAGTCTCTTTAAGGTTATTGTATGGTTCTGAAGAGAAATAGTAAAGTATAGTTGTCTTTTTCTACTGTGGGTGTCAAACTGAATTGATGCTATCATTTTATATGATATTGTGGACAGACTAGTGAAATGCTTTATGACTAGTGAACATTGATAGTCACTAGTCCATATGAACTAGGGCCTGAAAAGGTTTCGAACCCTGTATATATACCAGTCTTCACGAAAACTCGGTGATCCGAAGACCGAGGCCAGTGTTTTTATGTTCGGGTCAGTGAAAATAAAAAATCAGAAAGTTCGATAGATTTGTAGACTTTTTGTAAGTCTCATTAAATTATAATGTTGTATTTAGATATTCTAAATGTCTTCTTTGCTTAAATTTACCATCAAAATAAAAATAACTCAATAAATATCACATAAAGTAAGTGTTTGGACATCGTGGTTTGTTTATTTCTTTAAAGAACGATAACTGTACTTGTAATTGTCAAGATAACTTGTACATTGATCTCGTGAATATTCAACAAACAACTTGTTAAACAACAAAAATGGCCATGTTCTGTATTGCACTGCACACCGGTAATTGCTGCTTTATTGCATTGTCCAAGTAAATTTCACTGTGGGCCAGTAAATTCAGACAGTTCACTGCTCCGACCGGCCAGCAAGTTTTAAATGTTTTCGTGAAGACTGATACACAGAGATACTTAATTATCTGTATTACTGAATTGTGAAGAATTAAGTTTAGAATGCAGCTGAAGTTGGGATATATATGTTATAGCATTAATCTTGTGTTGACTTGTTTCAGTATAAAAACTACAGGGACAATGACTTTGATTGCGAGATGCGACTGTTGGTGCATCAGAGTCAGGCAGGATGTATTATCGGGAGAGCAGGTTTCAAAATCAAGGAACTCAGAGAGGTTAGTGGAAATCAAAAACTTCTTTATTTCATGTTAATACTCCTTGAAGGGGGGTGGGGTGGGGGGTCCTGATGTGACCTAAACAAATTTTATATACTGTTATATATTGAGTACAATTCTAATCTCGTACTCGTCTGGAATTTGGCCAAAGTTTCATCTATATTGCAATTGTTCTTTACTTCCGTTTGATATAAGCATTAATTATATTGCATTCAACATGAGAAAGAAAACTTATATCATGTTCTTGAAAGTGTTCCAATATTGAATTATTAATTACAACTTCATTCTGACAAGAAATGTTTGAAAAATTTTACAAAGAAAATATTTTTAACGAATGCAATGCATGAGAAAATTTTCAAGATTCATTAAAAAATCCTTATACAAAGTTTGGAATGGGTTACTAAATAAAGGGGTTGTTTTGTTCAAGCAAGAACCAGTACTACTTTTACATTAATACTACAGGCACAATATGATTGTTGAAATTCTTTACTGTTATTCCACAGAGAACTGGAGCACAAATCAAAGTATATTCCCAATGTTGTCCGGAATCCACAGAGCGAGTAGTGGCAATTGGAGGAAAACCAAAGATAGTGGTAGACTGCATAGAGACCATCCATGATCTCCTACAAACGGTGAGTTGTGAGCAGTGTACAGGATTGAGTGGATAACAAACTGTTTATATGTTATGTTGCTTTATTGAAGTATTTGCATTCTTTAATAAAAAATTAACTGACCTATGGACCTTCATGTATATTTGTTTTTTTGTTAAAAAAGATAAGCATATATAGAGATGTACTTCTTCATGCATCTTCACAAGTCAAGGGTTATTGATTCGTTACCTCGCACTAACCCTTGACATCAGTCGCTATTTAAAAGTTGGGCTCGAGAAGAAGGATGACGCAATACGCTAAAATTAATCAGCCAATGGAATTTCTTGTTTCAGATGAAAGTTTGGTAAGGGAATAAACAGAAAGTAAAAATTGGCGTCCGTTGACGAAAAGATATGTGAAAAACATCAAATCGATCATTTGACTGAAAACCAAAAGCTTTCGATATCATGTATCAGAGAAGGAAAAGATGTTTTTATTGGGACTAAAACCGGCAGTGGTAAATCGCTATCTTACGAAGTTGTTCACATTATTTTGGACAATTTGTTTAATTTGTTAAAACATAGTCGACAAACGTACTTCGACAATCCATCATTTTCATTCGGATCATACCCCAAATCCTCGTCTAATTGTTTCTTCAAGCAAAACGAACTCCCGAAAATCAATCGACGGTATCTGTCTTGTACTAATTGGCCACAAATTTTACACCATAATGCCTTCGCCATGCGTGTTTACTGTTTAGTTTTGTTTTCGACCGATATAAAAGCCGTTGTCTGATTGGTTTGCAGCTTCAGACTGCAAACCAATCATATGCTTCTTCTTGAGCCCAACTTTTAAATAGCGACTGATGTCAAGGGTTAGTGCGAGGTAACGAATCAATAACCCTTGACTTGTGAAGATGTTCTTCATGTAGCAGAATCAAGAATTCAGTGCAAAGGTATTTGTTTTTCAGGCACCACCAAAAGGCCCTAACCAGCCTTATGACCCATTATACTGGGATGAATTCATGGTTCCAGATTACGGTGGATACAGTGCATCAGAAGGAGGCCGTGGGAAAGGTGGTCCCAGAGGAGCACCACCTGGTGGCAGAATGGGTGGTGGCCCCATGGGCATGAGAGGTGGCAGTGGTGGTGGGAGGTTAGTTATTTATATTAATAAGTTATCTTGTATTCCCCATACATTATCTGCAAGGACTTCAAATTAATTAGATAGAAGGTGTATTCCAAAAATCAGGATACCACTGCAGGTGACACATATTTTCTAATTGTAGTTGCAAAATGTGTTGCCTATTTGTAACTAAATGCTTTGATATTGCAGAGGTATGCGAGGAGGAGGAGGTGGAGGAGGAGGTGACTATCGCCGAGGTGGAGGCGGTGGTATGATGAGGTCTGGAGGCAGTGGTGGAGGCCGAGGCGGTGGTGGTTTTGGTGGCAACCGTGGCAGCAGCGGTGGATTTGGAGGAAGTGGAGGAGGTTTTGGAGGTGGAAACCGTCAGGGAGGAAACCGCCAAGGAAGGTAAGTGTTGGAGATTAATATTGGGTGATCAGGTTTGTTTTGTTATTTTAAGGGGATGCCAAGATCCATATATGTACCTTGTATAGAAAATCCAGTGTGTCAAGAAAATGAAGAGTGTAACACCCAAGGTTGTAAGAGACAGTTTGTGAAGTAAATGGTGTGGAAAGAGCTGTTACGAGTTCTTCCATGGTGGAGTGATTGTTAGAGAGTTAGTGAACTAATGGTGTGGAGAGAGCTGTTAGGAGTTCTTCCATGGTGAAGTGATTGTTAGAGAGTTAGTGAACTAATGGTGTGGAAAGAGCTGTTAGGAGTTCTTCCATAGTGGAGTGATTGTTAGAGAGTTAGTGAACTAATGGTGTGGAAAGAGCTGTTAGGAATTTTTCCATGGTGGAGTGATTGTTAGAGAGAGTTAGTGAACTAATGGTGTGGAAAGAGCTGTTAGGAGTTCTTCCATGGTGGAGTGATTGTTAGAGAGAGTTAGTGAACTAATGGTGTGGAAGGAAAGAGCTGGTCGTGCACAAACCTTGGTGGATGGTTAGTGTATGGGTGGTTTTTCATATTTTCAGGGGCGGTGGAGGAAACTTTGGCGGTGGGCCGATGGGCGGTGGACCTATGGGAGGATATGGGTATGGTGGTGTTCTGAGAACTAAGCTCACTGAGCCATGTGGACCCAATCATACTAATTAATTTTACTTCCTGCTGATAAAGACATAACTTCCTTGTAGAGTTTTTATAGGTGCTGGGTGCTACATACAGAAGAATATATTTTACCGTTAAAGATTGTTTTAGGGTAGGCATTTAATTTTGGTTCCCCCTTCTTTTGCAGAGGCAGCAGCTTTGGTGGTGGCAGTGGAGGTGGTGGCAGTTTTGGAGGAAGCGGAGGCAGCAGTGGTAACTTTGGAGGAGGAAGCATGGGAGGAGGTGGAGGTAAACGTCAGCATACATATCGGTCATTTTAAGTCAGAAGTGGTGATAGGTTGGTTAGCTTGCATAAAATGGTGGCTTCTAATCTGGATGTGGCCTACTATATGAAAGTAATTTTTCCTGTAAATATGGAAAATTTGATGGGTTTTTTTTCCTGCCATAATCATTCTTTGTTTTTCAAACTGGGTCTAGGGTCCATCAAGTGGGGGAAATTTAACATGCATAATGGCAACAATGTGTACTGAAATATTAGGTAATGAACAAAATGTGAAGAAGAAAATATTGTGTTAGTAACAAATTTATTTTTATATCATCTCGATGGAAAAATCTAGGTATTTGAATGATTGATTGATTTGAACTTTTTTGATTATTTCTTACATTATCATTTGGGGGGAGAGGGGGGGGGGGGGGGATTTTGCGAAATTTTTGTTTGTTTGGGTGATCAATATTTTGAATGAACATTTTTATACAAGACCATCTCACTTCTCCAGTATACAGGATATATACATGAAAAAGGGTACCTACTTGGTGTACATTGTTTTCACAATTATTGGGATGAAAAGGTTATCCAATGATTCTAGTGGCCAGCTGTTTGTTACTGTAATCGAGAAGTTACGTTTGAAGCTTAATGGAAATCAGTTTTTGGTGTTCATTTGTGTGAATCAGATGTTGTGATACAGTAAGTTACTGTGTTATTAGTGTGGGCACTTTCTTCTGGGTTTTTTTCAGGATATGGAGGCGGCGATTACGACAGTTTTGGAGGGAATGACAGCTATGATGATAGTTATGATAACTTTGGAGGAATGGGACAGAATTTCTCTCAAGACAACTCAGTAAGTCATTCATAATTTTCTGGAGAATGAAGATTTTTATGGGTTTTTAAAAAAAAAATTATGATTTATTTTTATTTATTTATGATATTGGTAAAATTCATAGAGTGAAGAGATGAGTAGGGAGATGGTATTCTAAGTTATATAGCCCACATGTTCATTGAAATTTGTGCATATCATATATGAATAGTAGTACATGATACCAAGTCAATACACATGTACAATAGGTGATAAAATTGCTTATCTAACAATACATGTAACTTACTGTAATGAGTCAAGTTAAACCATGTTCATCTCTCGGCAATGTTTATTAATTACATGTACAGGATGTAATAAACGCACCGTATCTTTAAAGGTTATATGACACCTTAGTGTAAGGCATAAGACCCTAATAAACTTTATAATGATGTCACAGTCTAGGGTTTGATCTCATAATACAGCTGAAATGGTGGGGGATTAAGTGTCAAGTACAAGATTGAATCATGTTTCACTCATATTTTTTCGCGGACTTAAACTCTTTTGGTCACCTTTAAAAAATCATTTGCTTGCCCTCTCCTGACCCAGCATTTAAAATATGGGTAGGTAGGTAGTGATTTTTTTTTTTGTAAAATATTTTACCAATGCTAAGCTTTAAAATTTATGGAACACAGCATTGTTTTGCTTTAACATCAGCGATACTAAATTTTATGTCGGTCACCAACATACTTATTGATCCAGTAGTCTCAAATTTTAAATTAAAACGGATGTTTATAGCATAAAATGATTCTGGAATGTTTAGAAAATAATTGCATGATTTAAAAAAAAAAAAAACTTTAAGGCTGAAAATGTCAGGCTTTCTTTTTTTTTCTTCTTTTTTTGTTGTCAGTTGGTCGGATGTGGGCAAACAGATAATTTGTAAAGGTGTCTTTAATTATTATTGCATTATCTTTGTAAATGGCACTGTCACAAGAGATATTTGAATAAAGATGATGCTTAGAAGAAAGTAATTTACAATTTTCACTGCACAAAACCTGGTGGATATACATCACTAATCTCATAACCTAATGTTAAAAAACATTGCAGTACTTGGATAAGTTAAATTACTAACTTTGAGACATCTTGGTATCAAGACAATGACAGAATGTACAAAATTTTGTTCAATGCAAGAAAATAAAGAGCAAGGGGCAGAAGTGTATATACATATTAACTAAAAAAAATTTAGATAGATGTGTGAGTTGAAGATGTTTATTTTTATATCCAACAATCAAACCATGCAGAAGTCGTTCTACACTGAAAAGAAATATTCGTGCATGATATTTAATGCTCAAAAAATGTGTTATGTTTGAAACAATTGTATTCTATTTGTGAATCAAAACTTCTACAGCACAACAGCCTGTTAGATGACGAGAAAATGCCACAGTAAGTCACAACCTCGGACCCCGTTCCCCCCACATCCTGCCCCTTTGACCTTAGAAAGTTGCCCCACTGTCCTATCAAGCTCCTGAAATACCCGATCACTTTAAATGATAAAAGATTTTCTCTCTCAGAAAATTGGATTAGGTCTTATTAATATTGACCCATGTTAGAGCAGGTTAGGTATGGAAATTTCCCATTCATAGGTTTTGTTTGATTTAAAACCTGTGAGTAATCTCCCTTGAATCTCTTTCCACAGGGTGGTATGGGTCAGATGTTTGGAAACGAAGGAAATTTACCCTCAACCCAAGTCACCATTCCAAAGGACGTAAGTCTTTTCCTGAAGATTCTTTATCCTAATTCAGCCATCAAACCCAAATATTTGGCACATGGATTTTTCAGAAATTGTATAAATTTTCCCCAAATTAAAATTGTGTCCATATTGTAGCTTGCTGGTGCTATAATTGGAAAGGGTGGTGTCCGTATACAAGAAATACGTCGACAGTCTAATGCCCAAATAGTCATAGATGAGGGACTGCCCGGGTCAAATGACCGAATCATCACTATCACTGGGACCCATGAACAGATTCAAAATGCCCAATTTCTTCTACAAAGCAGGTAGGTATTTCTTGCCTAATCAGAGAAGGGTAAAGGTTGGTATCGGCTTTGTAGTCCTTTCCTTCACCCACCCGCAGTCCCAATCTGAGGTTTTGGCTTATGCTGGCAAACCGCCTCTTGTGACAAGTGGCGTGAAAACAAGTCACTTGTCAATGGCTAGGTGCTGAGAGGGTGATATCAGTAGAGAGTTACTTAGGTGTGGTGTTTTCCAGGACAATAGTGGTGGTGGAGGAGGGGGCCGCTACAATAGGAGTGGCAGTGGATACAATTACTAGGTGTGGTAAGTTAGGCAGCAAGTTCTATTTATAGTACAGTCAGTTATTATCGAGCAGTAAATCCAAGGTGTCATCAAAGAGATTAAATTGCTGTTCAGGACAACTGGGTGTGGCAGGTATAGATATAAAAGCTATCCGGCTGTCAGCATTGTGAAGGGTTGTGAAATGGGTTGGTATCTGCTGAGTCTCGTAATTCTCAACTGTCTTACGAGGATGGTAAGCTGATCTATCCCTGTATGATGCGGCTGTAGCATATTAGTTATTCCAATAATTAAAAACTATGGACGGTAGCCGTGGTCACATGTACATATTCACTGTTGAATGTACACTAGTTTTCCAGAGATCAGGATGGATACCTTTAACAATATTTGATGACATTGTGTTTAATAAATCATAGTAATTACATTGAGATTGGTTAGACCAATTCAGGTTGCACACATCATTGCATATAGGGAAGTCATTCTCAAAAGTGATAGTTAATCTGTCAATATTATTCTGGGAATAAAAGCCATATTAAATATTAATATACAGTCAGCTTCGTGGTTTGGACAATAAACTTCCACGTGTCATCTGATTGGACAGCTGTAACGGTAATTAGGTTGCTATGGTGACAATAAACTGTTGAGATGATTGGATACATGTGCCAGATGACGGACACTCAAGTGTGATGTAATTATGTAGTGGACAGCAGAGCGGGTTGGACAGTCATTAAATATGTATACCACTGGATTGATTATCGGGTTCCTAGGTGTTACAGGTGAATGCTTCAACATTGTCAGGTAGAACTAGTCATTACGAAACCAGGGAGTAATATAAGCATGCACCATTAAATGTGTGGTATTGTTACTGAAACTGCTTTAGAAAGGTAAGATCCATGTACAATATCTGCAAGAAGTGTTGCTCTGGCAATAGTAACTGAATTGATTGATTGGTCTGTACTGAAGGCCATTCTGCTTATAATTTATCCAAGTAACATTTTCACTGTATGTTAACAGTATTATCTTTGTAATTATTCATTCATGGCATTTTATATATAGAAATACTTAACTTTTCTTACAACACCTCTGTACTTCTTGGCATAATTGAGAACTTGTGGCATGCTTTAATTCCTTCATTCTCACGATAGGAATGCTTTAATTCTCACTATTGGATTGCTTTAGGCATAGCTTGTTTTCTGCATGCTTGATAAGGTGAAAGACTGCATTTGATTTCTACAGTATGAGAAGGGTTACTTTCCATGGGTGAATGTTTTGAGAATGGCCTCCAACTAAAGAATATATTGCAAATCTTGCTGCATGGTGGAGTTCATGTAACATTAATTAATAGGATATCACATCTGAATTACAATCTTGGACCTATTTCTTATCTCTGCCAGTGTTGGAAATTATTGCAATTAAATTTCTTAGTCTGCCAAACAAAATTTGTTATAAACAGGCTGGTTTCTGGTTTGTACTTGCTTGGTGATGGGAATGCATTAGAACCAGACATTAACTGATTCTTAGTCTTTGGCATGCTTTGTGATGGGAATGCTTATTAATCTTATCCAGTGGGTTCTGGAAGACCTTGGCATACTTGGTGATGAGAATGCTTTGATATTAATCTTTATCCGATGGGTTCTGGAAGATCCAAGTCTTTGAAATGCCTTAATATTAATGTTTATCCAGTGGGTTCTGAAAGTCTTAGTCTTTGGCATGCTTGGTGATGGGAATGCTTTAATAATTAATCTTTATCCGGTGGGTTCTGGAAGACTAGTGATTTTGTTGTTATTATAATCACAAACAATAAATCACAGTTTTCTCCGATCTCACTTGGGTGCTTGCTACTAACCATCCTGTATAACCATTACTGCTAGCATGTACTCAAAACTCATGGGAAATGGACTTGTCCACAAGTGGATGGAAATTTTCAGTGTCAATGCGGATGATTGTGGTTTTACAAGTTCTGGAGTGTTTTGAGCTGTACTTAATAGAGTACTGTATTTTATGGTTGTCTTGTTTTAGAACATGATTTGGAGATGCAAGGTTTGAACAGTTATTTATGCTCTCATCTATACTTGCTGAATTGATGGAAATGAAGTTTCTGTAGAGACACGATTGTAGTTGATTACACATTTAATTACATGTCTTCTGAATTAGTAATTCTTTGTGAGTTGTTGGAAGAGTTGAGTGATGTCTGTGAGGACTGCAATGATGTAGTTCAGTCAAATTTGTGGAGGAGTAGTTGTAAAGTAAGCTGGTGAAGGTGTTGTGTCCAGAGTTTGACGAACTGGTGGTTTTGTTTTGTTCTTCATATAGGCTAGTCAGGACTGACATTCAAAACCAACTGTCACTCATTTATGCATTTCATTTTTAATTTCTTTTTCTTCTCTTTTTTTTCAGTGTTAAAAGATACTCTGGGAAATACTGAAATATGCTGTGAAGAAATTGTTAGGACTTCTAGAAACTGTGGGAAAGGAATCTACAGTATAAAACAAATTGCCATGGTGTCCAGCCATGGACAGCCCTCACCAGAGACATTTTGTCGGAACATTTAACTTTTAGTATCACCTTCCATTTTCATAGTGTAGAGGATGCCATTATTATCATGACAGCGGTCCCAGCTGTTTCTCATTATGTGTCAAATCTCATTTTCTCTTTGAAAACAAAAGGATTTTGTACTTCGTCTGTAGATTAATATCTAAGTAGACAATGTTCTGATTTGCATTCAGTTTTAATTATGTAAATATCATCAGTATTGTTGTTTTTAATAATGATGCAGCAAGTCATTAATAAAATATCATGATTTCAACATTCTTTGCTTATTAACATGCTACTATACTGCTACTATACTGCAGTAATGGACTTGTTTTTGGGTCGGTCATCATTGGAAAACTGAAGATGTACACACATTGTTGGTGTGTCTTAAAGGGACTGATTCACGATTTTACCCAAAATTTTCTTTTTCACTTTTAATGATCAAAATCTACTGTCTAATGTTTTTAAATGAAAATTAGGTTACACATCATCACAGAAGCTCATTTTAGAGAGGTTATTATTTGTTTTGTAAACAAAGATTGCATTATGTTATTGTTTATGAAATTTTCAAAAGAAATGGATATCGATCTAAGTTTGTTATATCTCTCACATTTCAAACATTTGGGGGGTAAAATGTGTCGTATAAAAGTTAAAATTTGTGACTATGCAAAATTAAGATGAATTATATTACAAAATCAATATTTCACTCCATTGTTTGTTTACATAAAAAGACTTGAGTCTTTGTTTACATAACACAGATTTAAGTATGGAACGCCGCAGCTGTCTTAAGGCTATAAAATATGCAGTATATTGTCACTGATATATAATATCAAGTTTATTCCTTATTCAATGGGTCTATTCTCTATACCATTAAGGCCATTTTTTATATCATTACGTCTACTTGATATAATATGTAGTGAAAAACCAATAACATGATGTCAAATCAATGTATTACATAGTTGGGTATACATAATATTCAATCTAAAATCTATAATATGTTGTCGAGGTTGTATTTCATTAAGTCATATTCATAAATCAGAGGGTTCAGACGTTATAAGATGACGTCAAAACAACATGTCACTCCGTCGTTTTAAACAACGACATCAAACACACACAATATCAAGTCTATCCTCTGTATCATCAAGTTCATTTATTATGACATGCAGTGAAAACACTATAATATGATGTCACAACAATAATTATACAGTTTGAATTCTGATATAACTTGTGAAAACTATATACCAATAAGTCATTTCTGCATGACATGTGGTTCAAATGTATCCACATGATGTCAAAACACCTTACTATCATTTCATTTTCTTATAACAGTTTGATGTGACTGTATGTTATTAAGTCATTTTTATATGATAAATTGCGAAAACGTTAAAATATAGGGTTTTAATTCTATATCATACAATCGTTTGCATATAAAATGTAGCTACATCATTTAATACACTGTCAAAACTATACACTACGTAGTTACTTTGATATATAATGTCGTGTATGTATATCATGTGTTTCGAAGACTTGCATTTGAAGTTTTTCACACAAGAGTCGATGCTTTGTATAAATCCATTTGAAAATGTCGGAAATGCGCCACATTCTGGAAGAGCTGGGCTTTGGAGAATACTCTAGACACTTTGAAGAGCAGGACATTTCTCCTGACATTGTGGGTTTATTATCAGCTGAAGAAATGAAGTCATTGGGAATTGGTAACAAGTCTGACATGGTTAAACTAAGATATGCATGTGTTTCATATGGTCCTCGAAGACCCGAACAAGATTTTTCTAGATTTGGTCCAAAGGAATTTGTAGTTCCGCAGAATGTCCTAGAAAACCTCTTAAACGACGGGTTTTCAATTAAAGAAATATCAAGACTCCTTTCAATCTCCGAAAGCACGGTATATCGCAGAATGAGAAAGTTTGGAATGTCCAAGAAAAGTTTTTCCGATATAAACGACATTGAGCTAGATAATTATGTTTTGGATGCGTCAAACAATTTTCCATATTGCGGAGAGAACATTTTAGGACAAATAATAAAACAGAAAGGTATAATTGTCCCACGCTGGCGTCTCAGAGATAGTTTGCATCGTGTGAATGAGACGGGTGTGAACGAAAGAAAAAGGGGCAGATTAAAACGCAGAGTCTATGATGTCAGAGGACCAAATCATCTATGGCATATAGATACCAACCATAAACTCATTCGGTGGCATTTGATCATCGCAGGATGCATTGATGGTTTCAGTCGTTTGATAATTTTCTTGAACTGTCTCGACAATAATAAAGCTGGAACATTGTTGAAATGTTTTACTGAGGGTGTTTCTCAATTTGGCCTTCCACTCAGAGTTCGTTCAGATAAGGGATTAGAAAATACTGCAATTGCTGATTTTATGATTGCCAATCGAGGAATTGGCAGAGGAAGCATGCTTACTGGTAAAAGTGTGCACAATCAAAGAATAGAGCGCTTGTGGAGAGATGTCTATACTGGTGTGTTGGCTCTTTTCTACAAATTATTCTACTACATGGAAGATGATGGGATTTTGGATCCACTTGATGATTTGCAGATAGCAGCTCTACATTATACATACATTCCATTTATAAATCAGAAACTAAAAATTTGGCAAGATGCTTGGGCTGGACATAGAATGAGAACAACAAAATCGTCCCCGAAAGCTTTATGGACCTCGGGACATATTCAGAATCCTACGGGCATAGACTTTGTCAATGCAGAATATGGAACTGAGGGTTTTGGAATAAATTCCAATGATCATGATGATGTAGATGGCAGACCAATCATTACCTCCATTTCAGATAGCATGATCACTTCCGCTTGCAAACACCAACTTGACCAGGAAATAACTAGTTCTTGGAATTCTACAAATTTTGGAATTGACGTTTACTTAAAAGTCCTTGATATAATAAAGAACCATCAGTAAAATTGTACAAATGAAAATAAAGAGACAAAACAACAACTTTTAGAATTATATTTAATGTTGTAACAAATCAATAGTGTAGCTTACACAGAGTTTTCTATTCAAACAAAACCTAATGATCAACTCAAATGAGTTTCATCTACTTTTGGCTTGTTGATACATTGCTGCAATTTCTATCAATGTGTGTAGATGAAACATTTTTATTCCTCCCATAGGATGGTATCCTCATAAATAAAATTTATAATCATTCACTTCATACAAAGTACATGTATTGGCATTAGAAAGTTCAATTAATTGTCAGTAAGTTATTTACCCCCCCCCCCCCCCAATTATGACAAGGTTTTTTTTAGTTAATATAAAAAAATCATAAACACTAATAACTTAAATACTTGTGCTTCCTATCAATTATAAATGTACAAATAAAGAAGAGACCAAATGACCATATTGCTCTTAAAAAACCCAGTATGAAACAGGTCCGAAATATACATGAATATGAAAATTTATTATGAATGGACAAAAAATATATCCTGCATCAAAATGAAGCCTGTTGCTGAAAGCTGACTTGCACAACCATGTGATGGTCTTTACATGTACAAGGTGCATAAAAAAGTGATACTTCACAACATATTTGAAGCAAAAACAAAAAAATAAGTAATATTTCATCTAAAATGACGAAGTTTAGCAAGCAGTTATTTTCTCAAAATGGGGAAAATGAAAACTCTTGCAATTTGCTGCTCTTTAATACCAATACATTAAATTTGTATGATTTTTTTTAACTTACTCATTTTAGGAGGAGTTAAACAGGCAAACTACGTAATTCAAAACCCTGCAATTTTTCTCACAAATTAAACAAGAGGCCATGGGCCACATCGCTCACCAGTCACCTTGGCCCATATCTAAAGATTTTCCATATATATTTGCATTTAAAACTTTGGTCCCTATAGGCCAATCCGAAAACATGAGTTATCTTTCCTTGATCCGGGACGTAGTGTGCTTGCGTAACAGTAGTTTAAGACTTCCGGGTAGTATATTCGAGAAGCGTCATTATCAACAGTGCAGAAGGCCGCAAAGATATTGCTGTATAATTTTACAGTAATCACGCCAACAAATATTTTAACATTAATAACAAAATCCCAATGCATAGGTTTACTTCATACACGTGAAAATAACCAACTTTGCATGTAAAAATAATAGAAAATTAATGTTGTAAGTGGAGGAGGACCCCCCCCCCCCCCCCCCCCCCCGCCGATAGAATGTTCTATAGTTAAAGTGAAGGGCCTTTCCCGAGACGCAGTTAGATTATTCTAACTAGACCCCCCCCCCCCCCATTTTCCAAGATTGTACGTGTTGTATGACTGAAATTAGTATATATCATACATTGCATACATTTCCTCAGAATCTTTAGCCCGTGTTTTAATAGTCAGATTTATAATAAAATATCAGAAGTTACTTGTTCAATATCAATGAAGTACATTCAGCGATAAAAGTTCTGCCACGATGTACGTCTAGGTATGTCGGACTGACACCTCTGGATTCTGAAAATGTCCATCTCTTCGATTAGCGAGTAAAATTTATCCCAGCCTGTACTTGTAAGTGAAAGGCCACTGACAGATTTCCAGCTGTCTGCCCACAAATTTTATACAGTTACAAATACAAGTATAACCATAAAGAAATTCGTCGTCACAAACCATCTTTAAAGTGACATTTACACATGCAATGTTTTGAAAATAAAATAACTTAAAATTGAACGCTCTGAATTTATAGTCGGCAAGAGTGTGTACCTGTCAATACAGCCATTTTGATTAAAACATTTGGAGTTTTACTCAAATTATTTTGTAAATTTGTGGCGAAAAGGGGGGTCTAAATCTGTCATTGCAATTTCTGTTATGACACGATACGTGCCTATACATAATCAAGTACATTTCAAGGGGGCTAAAACGAATAAAAGAGGGAAGATACAGAGACGTCAAGACGTCAAAAGCATTCTATTGGGGGGTTAAACTTACCTTCCCCCAGAGAGTACATTTCAGAATATGTCAGCCCCCCCCCCCCCCCCCCGGGATTACACAGATGTATGAAAAATAATTTATATCAATCGAGCAATATTGACCAAGATTAATTTTAAATTTTTTTTATTTAATTACCTATTTTTCTGCATTTTAAACATATCGGTTGATATTAACAATTCCGGCCTCATGCTACAGTGTACAAATGATTTGCACACAGAATGAACACGTCCAGATACTTTGGAGAAAGTTACCCAAACATTGCAGTCTGGTTTATTTTTGAAAGAGTCGATTGGTAGTGGTGGGATAATTTTAGCCCTGATAAAACAATGAGAGCGTTGATTTCCTAATTTAATTAATTTTTTTTACTATTTTGGAAAGGGGGGATGTTATGCAAGATCTTTGCACGTGTCGATCCTTGTAAAAACCCGAGCTTTGAGTTGATGAGATGCCATCATCTCTTGAGAATCAGAAGTTCTGTTCTGATTTCATACAAAATAATTATGTCAGTCGTTATTGGAGACATATGTAAACGAATGAATGTCTGCATGATTTCCAATTTAATTTTTAACCCCCCCCCCCACCCCGAAAAATCACACCCGACTCGATCAAGAAATTCGTTTTTGTTTCCATTAACATTTTCTTACTCTCTCATACAAATGATTTCAACTGTTTTCGAGTTTGAACAGCACCCATACTAATATAACTCTTATAATATATGCGAAGTATGAGTGGGTTACTACCCGGAAGTTGTCATATTCACACTAAATGTAAGAATACAAAGAGAGATAACTCACGTTTTCGGAAAGGCCTATTATGGCCCCAATATACCACCGGGGACCATGATTTTTACAAACGTGAATCTGCACTATGTCAGGAAGCTTTCATGTAAATCTCGGCTATTCTGGCCCAGTGGTTCTTGAGAAGAATTTTTAATTTTCCCTATTTATTCCCATGTAAAACTTTGATCCCTTATTGTGGTCACAACCTACTCCAAGGGGCCATGATTTGAACAAACTGAATCTACATTATGTCAGGAAGCTTTCATGTCAATTTCAGCCCAGTGGTTCTTGAGAAGAAGTTTTTAAATGACCCCACCCTATTTTTGTGATTATCTCCCCTTTGAAGGAGGCATGGCCCTTCATTTGAACAAACTTGAAAGCCCTTCACCCAAGGATGCTTTGTGACAAGTTTGGTTGAAATTGCCCCAGTGGTTCTGGAGAAGAAAATGAAAATGTGAAAAGTTTACGCCGATGCCAGACAACGGACAAATTTTGAAGAGAAAAGCTCACTTGAGCCAAAACAATTCCTAGTCTTAATGTAATTCAAATCTTCAATACTCATACAAACATTCTGTAACATATACAAGAACTTTGTAACATGAAAACTTAGGTTGGAGTTGGGGGGACAAACATGCAGACAAAGACATTACAGTACCTTAATATGTCTGATTTAAAGACGAGCATAAAACAAGAGGCCCAAAGGTCTTATCGATCACCCGAGGATCAGTTAAAAGAATCATTAGTCCCAAGGGCCATGAAATCTAGAGGAATTTTTGTTCAGCATATCAAAGCTAAATTCTAATATTCGGCAACAGGATTAAACAAGATGTGCTCTGCAAACATAAATTACCCCAAAACTGCCCATACTACTGAAAAACTACATATTATATGATTTATGTCAACATACGTGAACACCAGATGAAGGTGATTAAAACTGTCATTTATTAATTCAATAAATGACAAAATGTAAACATATATACACAGAATCATTAAATAATGAAGAAGACATATATGGTAATTCACACCAAGAGCAAAAATGTTACAAGTACAAAATGACCAGACTTTTGACTAGAAGGACTTTGAGACAGAGTTATACCTGTAACTTATGGCAAGATGTAGAATACAAAAAATCATAAAGTAATGGATTTCAATTACATGTGGCATTGACAATAATACACATGTTAAATGTAAAGGAAAAACAATCTTCGACCTGCTACAATAT
The DNA here is from genome assembly GCF_947568905.1 of Ostrea edulis. Taxonomy (NCBI): domain Eukaryota; kingdom Metazoa; phylum Mollusca; class Bivalvia; order Ostreida; family Ostreidae; genus Ostrea; species Ostrea edulis. The sequence goes on along the minus strand of NC_079168.1, from coordinate 84,948,448 downwards.
AGACAACCACATACTGCCCAAAACAGAAGTACACCCATATGGGGCGATTCCCCATTATAACATGACGGATTAAATTGTTACAAAATCGCATCGGATGGCTTGTTACCAACCCACTATACGGCTATTTTGGACCAGCCCTCGAGTCACAACCCTTGTTATGAAATTCAAAATTAGTGCGTACTTTTCTGCTGTTTTTTATTATACATTTAGTTTTTATACAGTTTCAGTAAAATTTAAGAAGTAAAGACAATAATCATTATGATAATGTTGGTCCCACCCTCAAACCAAAATCCCTACCCCTGTGATTATGAAATTTGTGTAAAACATTTAAATAACATCATCTTTATTGCTATTGATAATAAATTGAGTCAAAAACTACTATCCAGGGTATTATGAATTTATAATTTTGGTGGAGGCGTTCCTGCTTTTCATATACATGTAGATGTGTAGTTGTAAAGAAAGGATTTTTGAAAATTAATTGATTTTGGACAGTTTTTGCCCTGCCAGTGGTTCTTGAGAAGACTATTTTTAAATGACCCCACCCTATTTTTGCATTTTTGTGATTATCTCCCCTTTGAGAGAGGCATGGCCCTTCATTTGAACAAAATTGAATCCCCTTTACCAAATGGTGCTTTGTGCCAAGTTTGGTTGAAATTAGCCCAATAGTTCTGCAGGAGAAGAGGAAAATGTGAAAAGTTTACGACGACGTTGACAGACAACTGACAAATTTTGATCAGAAAAGCTCACTCGAGCCTTCGACTCAGATGAGTTAACAAGAGGCCCATGGGCCACATTGCTCACCTGAATCACCTTGACCCATACCTGAAGACTTTCCATATATATGTGCATGTAAAACCTTAGTCCCCATTATGGCTCCAACCTACCCCTGGAGGCCATGATTTTTGCAAACTTGAATCTACACTATATCACAAAGCTTCCTTGTAAATGTCAACTTCTTTGGCCCAATGGTTCTTGAGAAGATTTTTAACGATTTTTCCTATATATTTCTATGTAAAACTTTGATCCTCCCTTGTGGCCCGATCCTACCCCCGGGGGCCATGATTTGAAAAACTTGAATCTGCACTATGTCAGAAAGCTTTCATGTAAAAATCAGCTTTTCTGGCTCAGTGGTTCTTGAGAAGAAGATTTTTAAAGATTTTCCCTATATATTTGTATGTAAAAATTTTGATCCCCTATTGTGGCCCCATCCAACCCCCGGGGGCTATGATTTTATCAATTTAGAATCTGCACTACCTAATAAAGCTCATCTATAAATTTCATCTTTTCTGGCCCAGTGGTTCTTGAGAAGATTTTTTAATGACCCTACTCTATTTTTACCTTTTCTTATCTCCCCTTGGAAGGTGGCCTTTATTTTAACAATTTAGAATTCCCTTTACCTAAGGATGCTTTGTGCCAACTTTGGTATTCTATACATTTAACTTTGAAATTCTATTGTGGCCTCATCAACTCCCCTGGTACCAATATTTGAACTAACTTGAATGTGCATTATTATACAAGAATGCTTTCATATCAATTGGTCAGGTTCTTACTACACATTTTGAAGGAAGATCTTTTAAGATACATTGTGTAAATTTACATCAAACTTTGCACTAAAAATAGTCCTGTCCTGACCCAGACCAGTGCACTTTACTAGTTCTTCAGTATATATGAAGATTATTTTATATTGATATAACAAATTTCTTTTAAATTCAGCAAGTTTTATGAAACAAATCCCCTAAAGCTGTACCCATGGACCCTACATACAAACTGTAGAATTTTTTGTAATAAGTATGTGGTGATACTTGTATAATTGTGTTACATATTCTTATAAAAAAAATTGAGACTTGATTGGGTGATAGAGAATGACTAAAAATTTGTTAAAAACTTAATGCAGTCCATAAAAGAGGTTTAAGAAAGCATAATCATATAATTCAAATAGCTTTTCATCTAAAGGAAAGTTCACATTTAAGTCTGGTTTTGGTCTTGGAAGCTGGAGAGAGTTGATGCATGTGTTGGCAGTTGGAATGAATGAGTTCATGACTTCTGGAAACTGGATAGTGGGTGGGATTTTGAACCCCAGTAGTGGCTCCTCATCAGCTCCTGTCACAAACTGTAGTACGTTTGCTAAGGACAAGTGTTCTCTCCGACCACCTGGAGAAGAAAGAACTTTACTAGACTTTATTTATGTTATTATATCATAATATCTGTGTAAAAAAATAAAGTAAACTGTCATTATTTTCAATCAGTGATTAACATTACATTAATAGCACCATCATGAAACAAGAGGCCCATGGGCCACATCGCTCACCTGAGTCACCTTGGCCCATATCTGAAGACTTTCCATATATATTTGCATGTAAAACCTTAGTCCCTATTATGGCCCAAACTACCCTTTGCAAACTTGAATCTACACTATGTCATAAAGCTTTCATGTAAATGTCAACTTCTTTGGCCCAATGGTTCTTGAGAAGAAAATTTTTAAAGCTTTTTCCTATATTTGTATGTAAAACTTTGACCCCCCCCCCCCCCCCCCCCCCCCCCCCCCACGGCCATGATTTGAACAAACTTGAATCTGCACTATGTCAGAAAGTTTTCATGTAAATGTAAAAAGTGTACAGACAGACGGACAGACAGACAACAGGCGATCAGAAAAGCTCAATTGAGCTTTCAGCTCAGGTGAGCTTAAAAACCAAAATGTCTACCTGGACTCTTTAAAACAGGAAAACATTCTCAAAACCGTTACACAGACTTGCATGTCTTACTTGCGACTTCTCTTAGATATCGAACAAATGCAGCGTAGACCTTCTTTTCAACTTCAATGTTGTTGCTGCCCTCTTGAGAAAATTGAGGCTTTAGAAGGAATGTGAGCATCCTAAATGTCAAAGGTAATGAATGTTTTTGGAAAAGGTACAGAAAACTTGGAAGCTGCATACAAATCTAAAAGAAAAATGCAATAGAATTAAGAATATACTACCTTTGATGAAAGTCGTCATCATGCAATCTTCTGGGGATTTACTATGTCAATCAATCTCAAACAGCATGAACTTGAATATCTTTAAACCCACACTATATTTTTTCCCTAATGCCATATTTTCAACAAGCTTTCATATCTATCTGATAGTTTGGGCATTTACTGGTACTGAGAAAATTCTAAAGATGTTTTCCAATATAAATCTATGTTAAAATCTATGCCCCTTCGTGGCCCCAGAGAATAGTTTGTGAAATATACAGAATCTGCATTATACTCAGTATAAGGATGTTTTCATATTGATTTGACAATTGTGGGAGCAGCCCGAGTCCACTGATTGAACAATTTAGAATGTACAATAATTCTTTCACAGAAGTTTTGTAAGTTCTTGTGAAAGATTTCGAATGATCACTACATTGTACCTATGTTCAATAATCCCTCCTCCCTTTCTAAATGCCAGGGTATGGTACACATGTAGATATGATTTAGTAATTTTTAAAGCCCTATACACAAGAATGCATATGTGTGCAAGTTTGGTTCAATCTACAGATGATATCTAATAATGTGAGAAGTTTACAGATTGTGACAGACAGATGGGTAGACATCAATCATTAAGTGTTAAAAAAATCTCACATATTAATAAACCTTCAGCACATATTTTCATTGATTGTAACTGTTGATCGATTCCAAAATAGCACACAATTACTTATGTACACAGCATTGATGGCAAATTCATTACATATAGGGCTGCGACGATTCAGGGTTAGTTCAATTCCGTTTCGATTCAGAGCAGCACGATTAAGTTAGATTACGATTCAGTTCATGTTCGGTCCAATTTATTCAATAACAGTACAAAAATTTATATTCTTAATGAGTAGCATACTTCATCTAATTTCATTCAAGTTTTATTTAACTATATGCCGTCATTTGTAAACATCATATCTATAACTGCATATTTTAACTTTGATAAAAAAAGAAAACATTCACTAACAGTCTATTAAATTTTGTTATATTAATGTGCAGCATAGTTTTTGGATTATCATACAAATCTATTAGTCAATCTAAAATGTATATGATATTGTTTTCATTTATGTCAAAATTCAACAATTCTATCATAATCAATTGAGTCTTTGAAAATCTTTACTTCTCTCTCATATCAACTGTCAAATCATTTAATCTGTGTCATCATCTACGATCCCCAGCACTGACAGAAAAGTCATAAATCATGTAAAGATACACTGCAATGATCTGGCTGATCATATTCTGTTGCCCAGTTGGTACATGTATCTGAGTGGTGAAAATGTTAAATCTCAACAGTCATGATTTGATTCTCTGTTGTATAAATATACACGTCTGCACATCCGCCATACTTGTTGTTTTGGTGCATGCAAAATCTAAACCAAACCGAAATCCGGAATTTGTAATCAGTACATAGAATCGAATGGTATAAAACTCAATGTATTGGAATTTTCGGTGCACCGCACAGCCCTAATGTACATATATCCATAGCACTTTTTCCAGTACATGAGTAAATTTGATATTCACACAATTATGAAGGTCTTTGAAATCAAAATTATACTAGAAGTATTACTGTATACAGTCCCAATGTCTCAAGCCCTCCTCTCAAGCTTGTTATGCATGGATTGTCTGTGGAATCAGAAAATATCTTCTGGATTACATCTGGGTCCAAAAAAGTTGGGATTTTGCCATTTTGTAGAATACTTAAAGCTGCAATACAAACATACTTGTAATCACATGCATTTAAACTCCAAAGGTCTGTAACATTATCATTTATAATACATTAAGATAACATTCAAGCTTCTATGTAAAAGAGTTCCTGTTAGCTTAACTTAAGAGTCTCCCTAAATTCTGAAATCAGCTTTAATTTACATTGTACATCTTAGTATCTGTATCATAATTTATGATAAGTCTTTTTTAAAACCCTACTTTCCCTGAACAAGGTATTTCATCGACCAATCAAGGGCCCCGGAAGGCATTATTAACAAAAAGAAGCACATTTTAAACATTATTTCTATAAAAACTCAACAATATTGCTTATTACAGAATCATAACAAGGCATCATTGTCTCTAGTGTTGATGATGAAATATTTCTATACTTTTGTGTAAAAGTAGATGTTAATAAATGTACAAAATTTTATTCATACAATAACAAGAACATATAATTCTATTAGATATCGCTACCCCACCAACCCCCTAAAAAGAAAGAGAAAACAATTAAAATCATGATATTATACACCAGGAGTACTTTAATATGATTATTCAATATATTGTAACATTTGATTATTCATATGTTACATTTATAGTAAAATTGGGAGGGTACAAAATTTATAAGGCAAATCCCCCTCCCCTTTTGGTCTTTTGGATGACAGTTTTCAGGCCAAAGTGTCTTGGCTCTTTGCACTGAAATTTCTTGTTTGACATTCGTTTAAATGTAGTTACTTAATTAGCACACTATTATAAATTAAAAGTTTAATACAAACCAAAAGTCTTTCCAACAACTTCATAATCTTCATGAAGTAATTCTCTCAGTCCACTGTCAAAATATTTCTCCTTGATGGCCTGCAAAACTAATCTGAAAAACTCCTTCCTGGGGCCTCCATAATCTACAGCCGTCTACAACAAAAAGTATATATATGCATATAAATTTATGCATAATTACATAGTTTGTAAATCCAAATCTTGATACAATAATAAAATATCCCCCCTCCCAAAAGTCAATATTCACTAAACCCAACAATATTGTCATCTGTTAGTGCTTTCATCCTTTAGAATTTTGACAGTCACACTTCATATAATAAAACTTTAGCATTCCTAGGTTGTTTCTCTACTCTTCAGCCATATTGTATCTTCGCTAGCCAAGGGTTTGTGATCCGCCGCTCCGCTTTTCTACACCTGTAGAGAAGCGGAGAGGATCATAAACCCTTGGCCACCAAAGATGCCATATTTGATGTCATAATCACCCCACATTTGTTCTTAAAAGTAATTTGTTACCATTTTTTTCAAATTTTATCATCACTCTATATGCATTTCTTAAATATCTATACCAACCTCATCATAAAACTGTACTTCTAAAGTCTTTCTAAGATCCTCAATTCCTTTGATTTCATCAAACGATGTCTCCAAAAGATGAGTTCTGTCTACCAAAATGAAGTTTGTGTCGCCTTCAGAACTATTTGTAACGTCAACGACTTCCAAAGGTCTACCAGTCACCATTTCATTTTGAACTTTACGCAAAATTTCAACAGGGTCCAATATATTTTGTGTTTTGCAAAAATTAACTATTCTATTTGTCACACCTGTTACAGTTTCAACATGCACAGGGGTTGCAACACTTTCATCCTTGATGGATGGGGTTGTAACATTTTCAAACTCTATCGATGGGGTTGCAACACTTTCGATATCAACTGTTGGGGCCACTGTAAGGGTAATGTCATTACTTTCGAATAGGCCCTGAAAAAAACTCATTCCATTAACATCAACTGGTACATCAGTTTGCACGATTTGTGTTACTGGCACTATACTGGTAGTATCAACATCTGTAGAAACTGAGGGTGCTTGGTCACATGTTTCTGTGTGTTTTCGTAGTTCCCTTACTAAAAATTTTCTTCCACATGTCACACATTTTTCTTCAATGCTCAATTCTGCCAATTTTTCAGGACGATTAACGATAGCTTCAGTCGATACATTTTTCTGTATTGGTCTAATGTATATGGTAACCTGTGGGTTCACATTTTTCTGCAATTCTTTAGCTGACCATGAACAGTTTATTAAAGTTAAATCTCTGCAGTTTTGAGTACTGCGAAGTAATTCAAAACCACCCCCATCTGCTAATTTTGGAAAGCCGACAAAATCACCATCTTCATTTACTTCTTTCGAAATAAGTGTTTCTGCTAATTCCTTCTCATCATCAGATTTTTTCAAAAGAATTTTTTTCTTTCCTAGTCCTGCTTTATTCAAAACTTCTTTTTCGTTGCCGTTTGGGACACTCTTCTGTCCTGTGTGTGCCAAGCAGAGAAAATGCAGCGTGATAAACTTTTCTTTCTTACGTGATCTTTTCCCAGGTTTACTTGCTGAAGTGCGAGAATAAGGGCTGAATAGGCGCGATCTTTCAGAAATGACAGAAGTTGAAGGTTGATGTTTCCTTAAATCGAGAAGTTGTTTCAGTTTATGCCTCAATCCTATTGTTTCTATGCCCAACCTTTTTAATTCATCGTCCGATAACATACATATCATTTCTTGTGAAACGTTTTCCCTCTCGAAATTTTCAAGAACGTTAGGTATACCTAATTCTTCAAGTATTTCGCGTAGGTCCTCCATGTTTTATTGACTTTTCGCGCCAGAGGATCGTGTGGTTTCGCCCCATAGGTGGTTTCGCCCCAATTTAATACAGGTAACGTATATAGTTGAACACTGCGCATGCGCGGATCTAGAGGGGGTGGGGGGTCCGGACCCCCCCCCCTCCCCCTCCCCCCGGAATTTGCAAAGATAAAAAAAATTACAATATAACGATTTATAAGAAAATTGAGTTGACTGTTATTATATTATATATAATAGGTTCGACCCCACCCCCCCTGGAAAAAATTTCTGGATCCGCGCCTGCTGCGTTATTTATATAGACGGGTCCCCCCCCCCCCCCCCCCCCTTTTACCTGTGTAGAATCTCTTACATATTTTGACTGTAAACAAATTTCGAAAATGAAAAATATATTTTTAAAAGGTTTTTAAAACTGCGAAATTAGAAAAAGTGCTCATAATCTCAGAATTGAAAGTGAGAGGTAAGAATAACACTGACGGAAAGAAAGTTATACTTAAAGGAAATAGGGAAAAGAATTTGCAAAATGTGTGATAGGAATTGTGTGGAATTTCAATCGGCGATACCACTCGACTACTGTGACTGGGGCGAACCAGGATTCGGCGAGAGAAACTCCGAATGCACTTTAAATCATTCGGAATACAACAACATAATATATAAAACCAACATAACGGTGTATTGTCTTGACATCGTATAATAACGTAGCGGTATATGTAACTTATGAACGATGAAATGAAACCTAACTTTGACAATGTGTTATAAATATTTCACAGCGCGTCATTTAAAACAGAGTAAATAACAGTAAACACGAGAAACTGATATAAAATTTTTACTTAAATTATTATACATTGAACCACATGTCATGTGAAAAGGATTTAATGATGTATTGTTGTGACATCATATTATAGTGTTTTCACTGCATGTCATAATAAATGAACTTGATGATACAGAGGATAGACTTGATATTGTGTGTGTTTGATGTCGTTGTTTAAAACGACGGAGTGACATGTTGTTTTGACGTCATCTTATAACGTCTGAACCCTCTGATTTATGAATATGACTTAATGAAATACAACCTCGACAACATATTATAGATTTTAGATTGAATATTATGTATACCCAACTATGTAATACATTGATTTGACATCATGTTATTGGTTTTTCACTACATATTATATCAAGTAGACGTAATGATATAAAAAATGGCCTTAATGGTATAGAGAATAGACCCATTGAATAAGGAATAAACTTGATATTATATATCAGTGACAATATACTGCATATTTTATAGCCTTAAGACAGCTGCGGCGTTCCATATTTAAGGCTAAAATATTGCTTGCATTCAGAAGGTCAAAATTTTGGATGTTAACATTAAATACGTTATTTTTAATGTTTAACATAACAAATGAAAAAATATTTTTATCAAAAATCGTGAACCAGTCCCTTTAAAACAGACCAATATCTATTTCAAATGGGAAAAAATCATTTGCAATGTAGAGGATACAATTTTCTGGATGTTACTCCAGTGTGATACGGAACATTAAAACCTGTTAACTTTAGCTGTTTTAATAGTGGCACCAGCAAGAGATTTCAGTGTGTCATAAGAATTTCTGTCTTTAGAATTTTTCGATTATAATTTTCAGGGCTGAGGATGGTTTAAAAGAGGTTGTAACTCTACCCCTCCCCCGTATTATAGAAATCCATTAATTACTAGGGTCCTGTCTATAGGTGGGTGTCCTATTATGATCAGGTTGTGCATCTGTCTGGGCTATCTGCAGCTATTTTTACGGTGAATCACTTGATCAATTATATGGGAAAATCAACAGGAGGGAAACTTGACCACATCCCTCAGGCCCTAGAAAGGCAGAGTTCATAAAGTTTACCTTGACCCATAGATGTATGCCAAAATTGGTGCAGCTGTTCCAGAAAAGGTTGGAAATTTTTACAACCAGGTTGAAATTTTTACAACCATTGCATGATCAGGGACAGAACCTGATAGCTATGAAGTCACTTGAGTGACCTAAATATGTACTAGTACTTGCAACAAGGCTCGAGAAGATACATATTCCTTTGATTGTAATGATAGGTAATGTTGTATCAATGCAATTGAAGTCATTGAAAAATATTCAAATTTTTATGCCCCCGAGATCGAAGATCGGGGGCATGTTGTTTTTGTCCTGTCTGTAATTCTGTCTGAAACTTTAACCTTGCTAATAACTTTTGAACAGTAAGTGATAGAGCTTTGATATTTCACATGAGTATTCCTTATGACAAGACCTTTCTGTGGGTACCAACATTTTTGACCCTTGACCTTGGGAGTTTGATCTACTTTTTGAAAATTTTAACCTTGCTTATAACTTTGGAACAGTAAGTGATAGAGCTTCGATATTTCACATGTGTATTTCTTATGACAAGACCTTTTTGTGGGTACCAACATTTTTGACCCAGTGACCTTGGAGTTTGACCTACTTATTGAAAATTTTAACCTTGCTTATAACTTTTGAACAGTAAATGATGGAGCTTCGATATTTCACACGAGTATTCCTTGTGACAAGACCTTTCTGTTGGTACTAAACCTTTTGACCTTGACATTTGACCTACTTTTTAAAAATTGACATGGGTCATAACTTATAAATGGTAAATATTAGAGCTTTCATATTGTACATGAGCATTTCTTGTGACAAGATCTTTCTACTGCTACCAAAATATTTGTCCTTGTGACCTTGGCCATCTTCGGAATTGGCCATTATCGGGGGGCATTTGTGTTTCACAAACACATCTTGTTTTTGATGATTCTGAGTTGAAATGTACTGCCATCTACATTTACTGTTACATTCTGTAGTACTGTAAACTAGATCTTTTTGCATTCTAGTATTGTAAACTAGATCCTGTTACATTCTGTAGTACTCTAAACTAGATCCTGTTACATTCTGTAGTACTCTAATATAGATCCTGTTACATTCTGTAGTACTCTAAACTAGATCCTGTTACATTTTGTAGTCCTGTAAACTAGATCCTGTTACATTCTGTAGTCCTGTAAACTAGATCCTGTTACATTCTGTAGTACTGTAAACTAGATCCTGCTACATTCTGTAGTACTGTGAACAAGATCCTGTTACATTCTATAGTACTGTAAACTAGACCCTGTTGCATTCTGTAGTACTGTAAACTATACCCTGTTACATTCTGTAGTACTGTAAACTAGATCCTGTTACATTCTGTAGTACTGTAAACAAGATCCTGTTACATTCTGTAGTTGTGTAAACTAGACCCTGTTACATTCTGTAGTACTCTAATATAGATCCTGTTACATTCTGTAGTACTCTAAACTAGATCCTGTTACATTCTGTAGTCCTGTAAACTAGATCCTGTTACATTCTGTAGTACTGTAAACTAGATCCTGTTACATTCTGTAGTCCTGTAAACTAGATCCTGTTACATTCTGTAGTACTGTAAACTAGACCCTGTTACATTCTGTAGTCCTGTAAACTAGATCCTGTTACATTCTGTAGTACTGTAAACTAGATCCTGTTACATTCTGTAGTCCTTTAAACTAGATCCTGTTACATTCTGTAGTACTCTAAACTAGACCCTGTTACATTCTGTAGTACTGTAAACTAGATCCTGTTACATTCTGTAGTCCTGTAAACTAGATCCTGTTACATTCTGTAGTCCTGTAAACTAGACCCGGTTACATTCTGTAGTCCTGTAAACTAGACCCTGTTACATTCTGTAGTACTGTAAACTAGATCCTGTTACATTCTGTAGTACCAGGGATCGACATTATACAATTATTGCTGTGTTTGAGGTCAATACGATGATTTAGACACCTGAGGAGTACAATATTCACCGAGCCCGAAGAAAGGTGGCTAAATCATCGTATTGACCTCAAACACAGCAATAATTGTTTTATTATATGATTAAAAAACCCTTCAAGATTGTTCTTTGCTTTAATTGTAAGTTTCAACGACCTATTTTTGGTCTTATGTGGAAAAAATAATTCCTTATATTCACCTGGAAGGTCACGTGCAGGTAAACATAACGTAGTATGATTTCTACATGTTGGATCTCAGCCAATTAGAGAGCTAGAAATTATTCAATCATATAATAATAACGAGGCAAGTGAAAACCCAGTTCGGACAAGTGAAATTTGATACACACTTGCCCGATGAGGCAAGTGATTATTTCAGTAGAAAATGTGATTATTATAATAATTGTGTTAAGCTTGACGAATATAAAATATTAGAACGTAATGTCCAACTCCCTATATTGCTGTTTTCTTTACCAAATTGTCAGATTATAGCAAAGGCCCATTCTAGTAGATCGTACTGTATCACCAATTGACAAAGCGAGATAATTAGAGTTACTGGTTGACAGACTTATTAGAGTCTTAAATATTTCGGACAACTAAGTTTTTCATTCGGACAAGTAAAACTTCGAGTAAGAAAAGTTAATGTCTCTCCCTGAGTACTGTAAACAAGATCCTGTCACATTCTGTAGTACTGTAAACAAGATCCTGTTACATTCTGTAGTACTGTAAACTAGACCCTGTTACATTCTGTAGTACTGTAAACTAGACCCTGTTACATTCTGTAGTCCTGTAAACTATTAAGATCTTGTTACATTCTGTAGTACTGTAAACTAGATCCTGTTACATTCTGTAGTACTGTAAACTATATCACAATTTTAACAATTAACCTTTACTCCCGTGTGCTGTACAAGTATATTTCTGTATAAACGTGATAAAATTGTACTCTCATACTATAAATAAAATAAATTGAGTAAAATATCTATTGAAGAAAGAAATATGGCCTGGAGGTTATAAAAACTTTTACAGTACTCAAACTCGGTCATGTTTGTTTTGAGTACAACTTTCAGCAAGCTCCAAAGCATACTCGAAAAATCTTTAGCATGTACTCCATTTGAGTATGAGAGATTTTATGAAAGTTTTATTGGGTGTCCGGATAGCGCAGAGGTAGCACTCTTGCTTCTCACCACTGCGACCCGAGTTCGATCCCCGTGATCGGCAGTGGTTGTAGGTGAGAGGGTATGACACGTGGGTTTCCTCCGGGTACTCTGGTTTCCTCCCACATAAATGACCCCCTAGCGCAAACATCCGTGCATCAAAAGGACCCCATTGGAAATAAGCTTTCGAGCTTAATGGGTTATCCTTGGTATCTTATGTATGTATGTATTTACCGAATAAAATTTATCTATTTTTATTATAACCTTCACTTTTGAGTATGAATACGATTTAAAGCATTGAGTTTGAGAATGAAAATGTGCCCAAAGATGTTTTATAACCCCCAGGCCTGGTTCATTTTAAGTTAAAGAGATTTGTTGATTTAGGACAAATGTACCGGTTTTTATTGGTGTAAGAATCATACTAGCTGGTTTTGGGTTTGCAACAGGTCCAAGGCCCAATTGTAGTGGCTTCAAATTTATATGGTTTTTGACTCGAGTGGAAAATATTTGGACAAAACGTGATTTAACTACGGTATAAGCCCTGGTTCTTTGATTGAACAGCTTGGTCCCAATAGGACAGATGGAACAGTTTTAGTAAGAGCTGATTGATCTAGTGGAGAGATTAGAATTTGATTGGGTTACACCCACTGTTTGACTTTCATTGTTTATCTGTCTCACAGTTATAAAATTTCCAGAAATATTGTGTGCATATCTTACCAAAAAGAGAAAAAATCATTCAATGAATGATCTTGCTCAAAATCAAGTAGATGAACAAGTGAAGATAAGGAACAGCGATCAATCTCTTAAGTTCTGTAAAACAATTAAAGGCAAACATGGATCCCTGGACATACTAGAGTCGGGATGGGATGCCTAAGAGGAGTAAGCATCCCCTGTTGACCGAACATGTACCGTGAGCCCTATATCTCAATAGCCATATGGAGTAGTCCTAATCGGTATATAAAGAAGGGCCTAACATGGTGTGAAATATGTTGGTTGATTGATTGATTAAATATTGTTTAATGTCCCTCTCGAGAATCTTTCACTCATATGGAGACGTCACCACTGCTGGTGAAGGGCTGCAAAATTCAGGCCTATGCTTGGCGCTTACAGTCTGAGCAGGGAGGGACCTTCATCATGCCACACCTACTGTGACATGGAACCTCAGTTTTTTTAAGGTCTTATACAAAGGACGGCCCCATTTATTTTGTGCATCTGTCTTGGCATTTAGTCGCCTCTTAAGACAAGCAGGGAGTACTTGGGACCTGTTCTAGCCCAGATCCCCACGGCATATGTTGGACCCTGTGATGGCTTGTATTGACAAATTAGATAATTCATTATAACAACCATAGAATTAACAGGTGTAACAGGAAGGGAGAAATTGCAACAGACCAGACCAGGATTTAAACCAGAGACCCCTAAATCTCCAGTCAGGTGCTCTACCAACTGAGCTATCTGGTCACCTGCGGTCACGCCCGTATGACTGCCAAATTCCTCCCTTAAATGTCTTCATACCTTGAAGACATCAATCAACCCAGGATCTTTATCCTGGCAGGCATTTTCACCTATTAGGCGCTGGTCTATGGCACCAAATGTAACAGCGAGAAAATGCAACATATCAGGCCAGGATTTGAACCCAGGCCCACTGAATTTTCTCTAGTCAGGTTCTCTACTATAACTGAACTATTTGGCCACTGGCGATTGAACCCACACAAAGATTGTTGAAACCCCTGTAATAATTTTATGAGTGCAGAATTTAGTAACTATAAACTGTGTAACATGTACATGGAGACTACTGTTATATCCATTATATATATATGACCATTAGTAAGACAGCATGTTAGCCTGGTTCCCTTGTAGAGCTAGATGGATTATTGTATATACTGGCCTATAAGTAAGATTTTTGGGAGTTAAAAATTGGTCCAAAACTCTATATCCAACTTATAGGCAAGTCCTAAAAAGATTAGCATTTTTTCTGGACAGCGTAATGTATTTTAAACAACTTGGTACTCTGACGATTATCATAATTTACGTTGAATGGACACATTATATTATTTATGTATTCTAGGATTATATGCATAACGTACAAGTATTTACATATTTTAATGATTTTATTCTTTGTAAGTGTATATTATTGAAATTGATTCGTTGAGAAAAATATTATTTGAAACAAATGTTAGAAATTGTCAACCAATTCTTGGAAAAAAGTTATACCGACTAAAGTGGGTCAATGGCAAATCCCTCCAAAATAGCCCACAAAATATACAACCGACTTATAGGCAAGTATATACGGCTCTATCAGTCCTGTGTTCTGATTGGTTAATACTTGCACAGCATTTTGGGATAGTTTCATTTGAAGATAGCAAAGTTTTCGATAATTAAATCTTCTGGATCCCTGACTAAAGGCTAACTACATTAATGTTGGCACAAAATATTCAGTTCAATTATGTTGGTAAACACTTTTAAATTATACTGCACCCACTGCCACCATTTTTTAAATTTTAAATACACATGCGCAGAAGATTCAAGGTGATTCTGCCTTGATTCAATTGTAGTCCACCTGGCCTTGTGATGTGAAACAGACTCGTCAACGTATGAAGAAAAAGGAGAAAAATCAAAGAAAAAACAAAAATTCTACTTTATTAAATGAATCTCTTGGCGTTCTACATCACAGGATGACATGTAAAATGAGCATGCAGACTAAATGGAAGAACTAGCTTGCATTGCAAAATGCATGATTGTGAAAATGCAAATACAAAGTGCACATAATGATTAAAAAAATTTCATAATGAAAGGGGGACTACTCTAGTAAGAAATGCATTATAATGTTTTATTAACGAATGTTTTGTCATAATAAAATATACTGTTTCTTTCTATTTCTTGATAAAAACACTGACTTGTAAATCTGTAAAAAGAAACAACTAAAATAAAGAATTATAAACAGATTATAGATATAAAGAATACATGTCTTATTTAAGTTAGTATTGTGGGAGTATAAATTCCCCATTCATTCAGTTCTCCCACAATACAAACAAGTTCAACATTTATACCTTATATGACCACTGGTGAACGCGTTATATTTTTACAGTGGTTTTCATTGCAAACGAATAATGATACTACACACAAACTATCCATTTTTACATGCATTTACAGAGCATGAAATGCACACTGAGACAAATTGATTGGTTCAACGATTAAAGCAGTGCCTGGTTAATTATAACTTTATTAACAAAACAATTCACAAATTCCCACATACATTTGCACCTAAGATCAAAATTCAACGTGCTACCCTTGGACCTCTAAAACAAAATTCATAATTATACAGAGGTGCTTAGAGAAAACTTGAACTGCAGGGACTCGGTGGTCAAGGTGAAGGTTTCATACTGATTCTTTGTGATTGTCAGTTATACTAATGGTACACTGTTACAGTTAAGAATATATTAATACTGAGAATTATAGTGTCAGATCGAACTGTTCCATATTCCATGTATAATACAGTCTACTCCGCTTATGTCAAAGTCGGTTATACTGAACTCTCTGTTATATTGAAGTGAAAATAAATCCCCAGTAACATTATTGATATGGTTTAACATCAGTTATATTGAACTTTGGATATAATGAACAATCTAGGTTGGTCCCCTGAATTTCTATATATCCACAGTAGACTGTATGTTTTGTAATTGTTCTTATTTATGTTTTAAAACATTAAAATATTTGTTAATTTTCCCCACAGATATATTCATTGTATCCTTCACTGATTTTAAATATACTTCAAACTGTGTAATGGTGGTTGATGCATACAAAAAACATTGTCTTGGATCGGGTTGAACACAGCCTGATGTTTTACAGAGCGCTAGTTTTCACATCACACTAGAACCACCATTTTGCGGATTTGACTGATTTCCTTTCGTAACTGGTCCTCCAGAAGTTTTCGTTTTCCCTCCATTACAGTCTTCATATTGGTGATGCTCTCGTGAACTGTGGAGAAGCCCTCTCGGGTCTCGCGTTTCAGACGTGCGAATTCCTCCTTTTGTGTAACAGCCATTTGTTCCAGGCGAGACGTTATTTTGTTCTCCAAATGCTGAATGAAAATAAAGTGATTGATATTATAATTTATATCACTACATTTTTGTGCAGTAAGAATTGAAATATTGTTAAAAAATATGATGTTAAACAATATTATTTTTAGATTTTTAAAACTGATGTGCAATTTTTATCTTTAATAAAAATTTCAATGAGATAACACATGTCATGTACATATAGCTACATCTCTTTAAATCTGTGTTAGCAAACTTTAAAACAACTGAAAACTTGATTAAAACATAATTAAATCACAATATTCACAGCACATATGTATATATACACATTTGTATATATACATGTACACCAGAGTTAACAATCATCACTGCATAATTTTATGACAAACAGAACAAGTATAAGGGGAATAACTCTATAAGTCAACTTTCAGAGTTGTATCCCCTGTTAAGCAGTTTGAATCAGACGATACAGGTTTAGATACAATGTCAGCTCATTCAGTACCTGTTCAGCACCTAGGCCTATACCCTACATAAATCATATTGGAGTATATTATTCTGCAGTATCAAATATCTCCAATTATCTGTATTTCTTTAAATGGAATTTCAACCCCAAAATATTGTATCTGGCGTAAATTCTTCACCCGGTTTAGACACAAGTTGCTTGGTTGTAATTCACGTCAAATGCTTTGTCAATCCCAACTTTGTATAGAAATGAACTACATGTACAATGACCAGTCAGCTTGTTAGAAAAGCCTGCAACAATGGACAAAAGCATTCAGATCCACCCGTTCATTTACAGGACAAAAAACATTCAGATCCATCCGTTCATTTACAGTACCTTACTGCCACCCAGGCCAAAACCCTGAATTGTCAATGTGCATAACTTGGTGACTCTGACTTGGGTCTATTTATATCCCTTAAAACCAGATTCATCGTATAAATGTATCTGGTGTAAAACTTCCACGAAAAGATGTGCTTCATAATCTTGTATACTACATTTTGTGTATGCAAATTGCATCATGTAGATTGAGCATTGCTTCCGATATCAAATTAACATGAAATTAGTGGTGATGTCTCCTTATGTTGGTTCATTTGCAAAGCATGCATGTACTGATCAAAATTCATTACAAAAGAATTATACATGTAATTACATACAAAATGCTATTTATTTATATATTTTTTTAAAATTACAAATCCATAGAATTTAACTAATTGTATTTCTCCATTTGAAAGGCTGTACATCATGGAGCTCCAAATTAACATAAACTCAAATAATTGACGATATCTTTAATTATTTGATGATGTGTATTGATCAATTCAATTGATGTGATCATCAAATCAAATATTGCTTTCATGAATGCAATTGATGTGCGCATCAATGTGGTGGAAATATTGTTCGTGAAAATTAATTTTGAGCTCAGTGTATTTGATTTGAAGATCTCTTTAATTCAATTGAAGATATCTTTAATTATCTACAATATTATATAAGGAATTAATGCTTGCATCAATTCTTTTAAAGAGAGCAACAGTTCAATTAAAGACTTCATTAATTCAAATGTGGATAATTCAATTACAGAGAGCAATAATTCAATTATTGCACACATCAACTGAATTGATACACACATCAATTAAATTATTGCTCTCTTCAATTGATTTGTAGTGCACATCAAAGCCATTGTTGATATCATTAATTTTTTATGCCCCCCTTCAAAGAAGAGGGGCATATTGGTTTGCACCTGTCGGTACCTGTTGGTTAGTCGCTTGGTCGGTCGGTAGACGACATGTTGTCCACTTAATATCTTGAGAATCATTTACTTGATCGCAATGATATTTCATATGTGGATTGGTTATGAAAAGAAGAGGACCCCTGTAGTTTTTCAGGTCAAAAGGTTAAAGGTCAAGGGTCAATCTACTCTGGACATAGGAATATACTTTTTGCTCATTATCTTGAGAACTATTAGCTTGACAGACATCAGACTTGGTACACTGGTACATCTTATAAAGTAGATGACCCCTATTGATTTTGATATCACATGGTCAAAGGTCAAGGGTCAAAATGGACATAGGAATATATTGACCACTTAATGTCTCAAGAATCCTTTGCTAGACAGACATCAAACTTGGTACACTGGTATATCTTTAAAAGAAGATGACCCCTATTGATTTTGAGGTCACATGGTCAAAGGTCAAGGGTCAAACTGGACATAGGAATATACTGTCTGCTCAATATCTTGAGAACCCTTTGCTTGACAGACATTAAACTTGGTACATTGGTACATCATCAGGAGAAGATGACACCTATTGATTTTGAGGTCGCGTGGTCAAAGGTCAAGGGTCAAACTGGACATAGGAATATACAGTCCGCTCAATATCTTGAGAACCCTTTGCTTGACAGACATCAAACTTGGTACACTGGTACATCTTCAGGAGTTGATGACCCCTATTGATTTTTAGGTCACATGGTCAATCCACTCTTGACATAGGAAGATATTATCTGCTCAATATTTTGAATTGATGATACTAATCTCAATTAAATGATGTGTGTCTGTATAACCCTTTTCAATTTTGCACCATGGGGGGCATATGTGTTTTACAAACATCTCTTGTTTGAATTAAAAGAGAGCAACAATTCAATTACTGTGCACATCAATTCAGCCGAATAATCAATAATTCAATTGATGCACACAGAATTGAAGAAATTTTGAATCATTTGAAGAGATCTTTAATTGAATTGTTGCATGCATCTATCTTAAAATAATTAAAGATATCTTTAATTATTTGAGTTTCTGTTAATTTGGCGCTCCATAATACATAGATTTTCTACATTCTTTACATGAATATCTAAATACAGTAAAACACACTTAGAACAAACATAATTAGAATGAAATACGCTTATCGCGAAGTGATTTTTATTCCAAAATGAGAGAAAAATAACAAAACTTTTAATGGATATAATGAAGTTTGGTTATAACGAACGTTTTTTTGCTGGCCCTGAGGTTCACTATAATCGTGTTTTACTGTACATATATCTCTTACATTTTCGATGTCTGCTATAATCGTGTTTTACTGTACATATATCTCTTACATGTTCGATGTCTG
Source organism: Ostrea edulis (assembly GCF_947568905.1). Lineage (NCBI taxonomy): Eukaryota > Metazoa > Mollusca > Bivalvia > Ostreida > Ostreidae > Ostrea > Ostrea edulis. Next base: position 84,929,050 of record NC_079168.1, on the reverse strand, counting down.
CTATAATCGTGTTTTACTGTACATATATCTCTTACATGTTCGATGTCTGCTATAATCGTGTTTTACTGTACATATATCTCTTACATGTTTGATGTCTGCTATAATCGTGTTTTACTGTACATATATCTCTTACATGTTTGACGTCTGCTATAATCGTGTTTTACTGTACATATATCTCTTACATGTTTGATGTCTGCTATAATCATGTTTAACTACATATATCTCTTACATGTTCGATGTCTGCTATAATCATGTTTTACTGTATATATCTCTTACATGTTTGATGTCTGCTATAATCATGTTTTACTGTATATATCTCTTACATGTTTGATGTCTGCTATAATCATGTTTTACTGTATATATCTCTTACATGTTTGACGTCTGCTATAATCGTGTTTTACTGTATATATCTCTTACATGTTTGATGTCTGCTATAATCATGTTTTACTGTATATATCTCTTACATGTTTGACGTCTGCTATAATCGTGTTTTACTGTATATATCTCTTACATGTTCGATGTCTGCTATAATCATGTTTTACTGTATATATCTCTTACATGTTTGACGTCTGCTATAATCGTGTTTTACTGTATATATCTCTTACATGTTCGATGTCTGCTATAATCATGTTTTACTGTATCTATCTCTTACATGTTTGACGTCTGCTATAATCATGTTTTACTGTATATATCTCTTACATGTTTGACGTCTGCTATAATCGTGTTTTACTGTACATATATCTCTTACATGTTTGACGTCTGCTATAATCATGTTTAACTACATATATCTCTTACATGTTTGATGTCTGCTATAATCGTGTTTTACTGTACATATATCTCTTACATGTTTGATGTCTGCTATAATCGTGTTTTACTGTACATATATCTCTTACATGTTTGATGTCTGCTATAATCGTGTTTTACTGTACATATATCTCTTACATGTTTGATGTCTGCTATAATCATGTTTTACTGTATATATCTCTTACATGTTTGATGTCTGCTATAATCATGTTTTACTGTATCTATCTCTTACATGTTCGATGTCTGCTATTTTGGCCTTTTCCTCCAATATAGCCTCCTCTATCTTCTGAATTCTGTTATCTGTCACGAAGTTACTCTCATCTATCTTTCGTTCAACTCTTTCCTGTAATGAATAAAACAGTAACACAATGACTTTATTCTTGTTAACAACGATATCCCAGTAGACAACATATTTGATGGAACACTCCTTACTATAAGATTGTCTTTGGCTCCTGAGATTCTCTCTAAATTTGACATCAGCCTGGCCTCCAGTTTTTCTCGCTCACCGTCAGAGTTAGACTGATACAAGGCCAATGAATTTTTCAGGTCATCGATGATGCTCCGTGTCCGACTGTCTAATGTTGCCATCTGTTGACCAGTGTCTCCTTCTAAATGTTGTAGCTTCATTTTGTTCTCACTAGCCACTCGTTCTTGATTGTTCTGAACTGATACCAACTGGAAGCCAAAAAATTATTCAGTAGATGTAAATTCTTATTCAGCTGTTTCATAATAACCTGTATGTGGGTTACATTGTTTCATAATTATCTTTATTATATACCCATCAATGTATCGTTTGTTGATACTGTGGATTTCACAGCGTGTGATCCGGTTTTCTGATTCCGTATAAGTATCCTCTGAAACTGATGCCGTCACAATGCATCAACGCAAGGTTATTTGTGGAAAATGTTGACCGTGTCACAAACAAAACTGCGTACACAAAACATAATTTCATGGTAAGTCTGTGTTTTTGATAATTTGGATTATACATTTATTATCTTATAAATGTGAATTTAAAATGCAGAAGGCGGTATATAATAAATTTATCATTACTACAGTCTCGTGTGATCTGATGATCTGCACTTGTCAACTCGACGTGATCCGACTCTTCGGATCAAGTTACTGTAGTAATAATAATATTTATCATATACCCATCAATAATACCGTAAAATTCAGAATGTGATCTGACTTTCTGGATCACCACACTGTGGTTTTCTGAATCCATATCATGTATCTCTGAAACTGATGACATCACAATACATCAATGCAACGTTTTTTGTGGAAAATATTGATGCATCCTGACAAAACTGTGTACACAAAAAATAACTTCACTCAATGTTTGTGTTTTTGATAATTTAGAATATATTTAGCATCTTATAAACATGGATTTAAAAATACTTAAAGGAGATAGATAATAAATCTATCATAATTACTATAATAGTTGGATCATATCTCTTTGACAGGTGTGGGTCATCAGATCAAACTCGACATGATCCGACTCTTTGGATAAGTTAAATTACTATAATAATAATACATGTATACGAGGTTTGTCCCAAAATTCCATGGACTGCCAGGGCTTATAACTTTTAAAGTATCGACTTAATTTCATAAAAACTGCTATATATCACTAATTATACCATTGTTGACCAATACTCAAAATTTCAACTTTGTGCTTCATTTAGCTATTTCGAGAAAATGAATTATTTTACAATAAGGTTGTGCTCGGCAGCGCAACTTGCGACGTAAAGATTTTCTCGCGGTGTTTTACATGTAAGATTATCCTTTGAACATGAAATCCTTCTTTGTTTTTCTTCAGTTTTTAAAAGCTGAGGTACCCAATGTGATACACCCTATGCATTCCTAAATTATCTGATAAAATGCGGTGAACAGACAATCCGCTGATTCCCAAAATTTCTTCAATCTCTTGTATGGTCCGATGTCTGTCTTCCTGAATAGTGTCATCCAGTCATTTTACCGCTTTTTCGTCGATTTCCTGGTGACTAGTCTTCACATCCTTTAGAAAATAATTTGTGTCATTTGAACACCAGGGAACGAGAACTTTTCTTTGCGATTCTGTCAATTTTAACTTCTTGTGAGTCTCCATTGGAGTAAAGCCAATTTCCTTGCAAAATTTTATGACTTCTTGGTGTGCCGCTTTGACACTGATGTCATCATTTCGCTGGATATTTGCACCTCCTAACTATCGCACCATATGTCATAATTCATTCAAATATTACGTCATAATGATAAAATTTTATGGGTATATAAATGAGCATCTATGCGAGACTCCTCTATAAAAATATACTCTCAGAAATGAAATGAACAATGTTTTTTTTTTTTGCGATTGTAATTCCTCATCAATTATTTTAATTCATTATTTTTTATATTGCGCCGCTTTATGCTTCTCTATGATGAAAGACCGATTTTTTCCTATTTAATGTCAATTAATATTGAAACCTTTTACATCTTTTTATTGAAAATTGTTTGCTCTTTATGATGTACGAGTTAAATTTCTCAGTGATGTTAGATAACTAAGAAATGCCGCTTGTCCACAGAATTTTGGGACAACCCTCACATATGTATCTGTGTTACATATTGATGACTTTTTTCACTTTAGAACAATGTTTATATGTACTTGTCCTGAAGACCTGCAAATTTTCACGAGATTATATTTTTGTGAGATCAATATTTCTGATTTATACACAAAAAGAAACTTTCACAAATGATCAAAATATCGCCCTCATAAACATTAGCGACAGACAATACCAGAACACTACATCTTTCTGGATTCACGATCAAGTAAAATTACAAACTGAAAGTCTTAGGGACACACATATCTACAGTAACTCTATTTACTTTGAATGACAAAATATTGCCAAAAAATATTAAAATCTCACTAATATATTTTCTTTCCCAATGCTCTAAATCACTGATATCGATGAGACTTCATTTCCAAGAACTTGTCTCGTTGGATTTATCAGAGAGAAATAATTTTCAAAAAATTTAATTTGCTCAAAATCATTTCTACTTGGGAGAGCATTATTTATGCATAACTTCATGAAACTAGTTGCTTGCTAAAATTTAGTTTGCACAAATAACTCTAAAATATAGAAGACTTGTGCAATAAATAATAATTCACGAAAGTTTAATGTCTCATAAAAAAATATATATCATTGCATGTATCCTTGCAAAAATGAGGTCTCAGGAAATAAGAGTGATCTGCAGTAAATACACAATATTATTAAGGACAACCTAATTTTCATGTCAAGGTAACCTTAGGATTATGGTATGCAAAAAATTCTTGCAATTGAAATAAAAAGTTATTTACAGTATTTATATTCTCTTAGGTACTATAATATTTTTTTTATATTGTCTGCTCAAGTATATATACTTGCATGATTGTAAATAAGGACATTTTTATACCATTAACCTGTCCCTTGATCTACTTCATGGATCCGCTCCATGATTTTCCCCAGTTTTGTACCTACCCATGCCTCTACTTCATGGATCCGCTCAATGATTTTCCCCAGTTTTGTACCTACCCGTGCCTCTACTTCATGGATCCGTTCAATGATTTCCCCCAGTTTTGTACCTACCCGTGCCTCTACTTCATGGATCCGCTCAATGATTTTTCCTTGCATGTCATTTTGTTGCTGTGACATTTGTTTAATGGCAGCTGTAGCATTGTGCAGTTCTGTGGAGAGGCGAGATATGGAGGTGTCACACCGTACGATTCGTCCACGGAGATCTGTAAGGGAGGCCACATGATGTACTTCGAGATTCTTTACAGCATTGTTGGTTCCCAAGGTAGCATTGTCACGGTGACGAACGCTATCTTCCAGTTGCTGTTGTAAGAGACAATTCATATTTTATCTTTATGTTTAACATGCTATACATCACTTCTGTGAGGTCAGAATTTCGTGTTTTGAAAGAATTATATGCTCAATGATTTTGGATTATGTTTGTTCACTTTTTTGTCTTCATAAAAGATTCGATTTTGTGGGCATGAATGAGAAAATGCAAAAACGAGACTCCAACTACATTTAGTGATCTCACCATACAGGAAGATTAGAATACATTTGTTTTGTGGAACGTATGCGACAATTCCTACAAAAAGAATAATGCTTCAAGATTTGTACATGTGGCATAATGCCTGACTTCATTGAAAGTGTATGCACAGTACAGAGGATCCTCAGATATCCAGAAGCCAGATGTCAGGATGCTTCAGTTTCTGGACAATTTTTCAATGGAGTTGGTCTCGTTTATCTGGAATTGTGTTTCGGATCTAGGCAGCATTTCTTTAAACTACAAAATCTATTTTCTAATGACATCTTGCTTTGGTAAATTCAAATACCAGATAATATTGCTTATCTGACAAGTGGGTGCCGGGAGTTCAGTCATTAGAAATTAGCTTGGACAATTGTTACTGAGGCCATGTAAACAGTGTTGCATCCAATGCTGGTCATCACATGCTTTTCACCAGCAATCATGTCTACACTGCTGACCGGGAGAGCTGGCATTTATTATTTTGATGCTGCATGATATTTTGTTGTTAATTATTTACTGATATTTTGTTGTTATTTACTGATATATTTTGTTGTTACTGATATTTCGTTATATACTGATATATTTTGTTGTTATTTACTGATAATTTGTTGTTACTGATATTTCTATTTATTGATAATTTGTTGTTACTGATATTTTGTTATTTATTGATAATTTGTTGTTACTGATATTTTGTTGTTATACTGATATTTTTTTTATTTCTTGGTATCTTGTAATTCATTAATATTTTGTTGTTATTTCTTGGCATCTTGTAATTTATTAATATTTTGTTGTTATTTACTGATATTTTCATTTCTGATATTTTGTTATCTATTAATATTTTGTTGTTACTTACTGATATATCATTGTTGAGCCGATTGACAACAGCAGTAATGGTGCGTATATGTTCCTGGAGCATGTTTCTGGCATGTTTTTCTTCCTGCCAAGTTCCATGAGTAAAATTCAAACTGTCAATGACATCCTCTTTAATTTTAAAAGCTCGGTCCACCAGATTTTGGGAATTTTTCTCTTGCTGTGCTAATCTCTCCTCCAGAAGATCGAGCCGAGAAGGACCACGACTTTGTCTTTCTGTGTTGTTTCCAGAATAGGGCATAATTCGGGTCTCTGGTTCATTATTTCGGGGACTTGGACGTTGGAATGGTTCATCTTGAATGTCATATGGAGGTCGTAAAACTGGAAGCTGGCCACGACGAGCCATTGTGCATATGTGTGATAATTAGAAAACTGTAAGTAAATACATCAAATTATAATGGTAAAAGATTTGTCTTTTAACCGAGTATAATACATCAATTCTAAAGGATAGGATTTGGGGTAAGACGTTTTTATTTTCATAGTTTGGAGTCTAAGAGTCCCAAAATCTGGCATTCAAATAAGGAATATATAAGCAAATTCAAACTACGTTTAATTTGATCCAAAATTGCTTTGTGTTGTATGACAGGAGCGTGAAGTTGGCATAAAATTGCCAAAAATGCAAAAATAAATGAAAATTTTCATAAATTCAGGGTGTTTTCCTGTCAGAAAACATACAGCCCATGCGTCGATCAAATTTATGTTCAAACACATTTTTCATCTTCTCTTAATACACAGTATATATTAATTTCATTTTACTTGACGGATGGGCACACCTTTTCCCAAGCAATAATCTGGATGAAATTTAACAGTTATCAAGCTCTTTTTGAAAAAAGGCGGGAAAAACTCTTATTCATGATGTAATAATGCTATAAAATAAGAAATAACTTATATTTAAGTTGAGATACTATACTTGGTATATATTTAACTTATTCAAAACACAGATCAAGTTTGATTCAAGACTCATTTAAATCAGAGAATTTTTGGGGGCCTTTTTATGTACACAATCGTACCTTGTTCTTTATACCAAAACTTTTGTGTTTCACATTAGGGGAACATGTTTACAGACCAAAACACTGCGAAAATGTTCACTCGCATATTTTCGGGGTTATCAAATAAATTTCCAAAACATATAGATTAACCATTTTTTACTCAATAATAAAAGTAATTTGACAAATCAAATGGTAATTAATTCATCTATATTAATAATCATTTTAAAATATATAATGTTTTATAGCCTGATTTCAAGGAACAGATTTTTCTACTCCTAATCAAAAGGAATTGTAATTAAGAACAAATAATTAATGAACACTAGTATTAAAGTTGATTATAATCAATTACTAATAAATTCTACTTAGCATTAAAAAAATCTCGTTAGCAAAATTGCAAAGCTTTTGAAAATATATAAGTTGAAAATTTAGGCAGGAATCTACAGTTAACGTGCGTTATTCGTTTTTTGGTTGTGTAATGCTTAGCCTCTTATGCTATTAGTGTACTATATTTCTTTTGTACTGAAGGTTATCTCCGGGACAACTTCAGCTAGGGCAAAGAAGAGCAGAGACAGTGTTTTATTTATAAACCCATGTAGTTTCACTATTGTTCAAACAAAGCATCAAATGTGACCTCTACAGATGAGTTCACTGTGAAATCATTGAAGTGGACATGTTTACTCCTGGCAGCTGCTTCAGATGTAAATTTCAATCATTAGCAATGCAAGCAATTAGAAACTTGGAATGCTGAGATGAAGCAACAGTAACATTAAATCTGGATTGGTGGTAATTTTACCAATCATATTTATCATTTAAACAATAAAGTGCTTTGAATTTTTTGTTGTTTCATCAGATGATGAAGGTCAGCAAGCATTGCAGAAAATAATTCATAACCTGCGTAAACATTTTATTGTTTATATTTATATTTTTATGCAGTTTTTAAAAATACAAACTACATTTAAGTACTAGAATATAAATACCATATGGTTGACCCATTCGTTACATTAAATGGAACAGCCAGTGCACCTTTTGACCTTAATGACGCTCCATATTTGGTAATGATTACACAGACAAGGTGGTACTAAAAGACCGGATTGAACTATTTTGCTACAAACATGAATTCATTGTTGCAGATGAAACAAATGTCAATTTCAAAAGAAATATGAAAGAAAAGATTCAGTGAATGTAAATATTTGAAAATGAAAGTATGTGTCCCAATTAAGAGAATCTACATCACTAGAGGGTGACAGAGACTGTACCTGAGACCTCTGGTAAGACAGTCCAGTACTAAGTACCGATTAATCTGAAGGGCTGCAACCAAAGCTGCTAGTAGGAAGGTCATGTACTGTAGATTCCTTATATTACGCGAGTACTTATTATCGCGAAATGACTCGTAGACGTCAAATCATGTGTCTGAAAATAAATTCACGAGTGTTCTGTTGATAAAGTGTTTTTGCATGCATTTTAGCAATATAAAAATAAAAGCGAGAAATATTTTTTTGCGAGGGATGTTTCTCGCGAAATTACGCGATAATAAATTCCTCGCGTATATTTAGGAATTTACAGTATCTAACACTACCACTTTGTCCCCCTCCAGAGAGAGAGAGAGAGAGAGAGAGAGAGAGAGAGAGAGACATCCCAACCAGCACCTGGGTGAAGTTCTGGGGGCAATCACTTTCACCTGCCAGAGAGTAATCCAAGCCCCGCGCTGAATGCCAGATGTAACAGATTTGTGTTGCCTCTGTTGAGGATTGAACCTGGGACTTCTACCATGTCAGCCCAGTGATCTACTGATTGATCTAAGGGATTAACTCAAAAGTCAGTAGGAAGGCCATATATCTAAAAATGGGGATAAATTTGCTGACTCATATTTGATCAGAAAATAGTATGCTTTGTGAAGGTAATAATGTACAAAATAAATAATTGTTTGCACACATAATTTTTTTTGTAGGAGTTCAACTGTATGATCATACATTTTGAAATAAAAAGTGGACACTTCATAATGATGGAGGTGGCATGTGGTCAATTCTTGTGCCAGAGTGGAAGTGGACATTTCATGATGAAGGTGTTCATGATGAAGGAGGTGGCATGTGTCAGAGTTATAGAGTGGACATTTCATGATGAAGGAGGTGGCGTGTGTCAGAGTTATAGAGTGGACATTTCATGATGAAGGAGGTGGCGTGTGTCAGAGTTATACAGTGGACATTTCATGGTGAAGGAGGTGGCGTGTGTCAGTTATACAGTGGACATTTCATGGTGAAGGAGGTGGCGTGTGTCAGAGTTATACAGTGGACATTTCATGATGAAGGAGGTGGCATGTGTCAGAGTTATAGTGGACATTTCATGATGAAGAAGGTGGTATGAGAACAATTCTTGTGCCGGAGTTGAAGCGATACTTGTCATTTCATGCTGATGGAGGTGGTGTGTGCGGGAGTGGAGTGGACAATCCATGATGAAGGAGGTGGAATGAGAACAATTCTTGTGCCAAAGTTGCAGCAGAGTCATATAATGTTGAAGGAGGTGGCGTATGCTGGGGTGAAATCGGACATTTCATAATGAAGGAGGTGATATGAGAACAAATCTTGTGCCAGTTCCTCCTATCCACTATCTCTTATCAAACCAACTCAGCATAAGATCAAAAATGGGAATCAAAGGTCTTTAGGAAGAGAATTTAAAAAGAAAGGTCTCTGCATCATGGTAGCTTTGAACAGTTATAAGAGAAACTCATAATCAATGATATGATACACTGGTTAGTTTTATAAACATTTCAGAATATTCAAATACCAGTGGGATATATTTCTTAAGAACATAAAATCTTCTACAGTTTAATAGTCATTCACAAATAAACTATAAGATCACGATTTTAAGACTCTTCGCGTTTTTTTCAAAACACATCAAATATTCTAATTTTCTCTAAAGAGCTAACCGAACATTTAAATTTGTAAAATGCTGTTTGCAAAACAAATATTCACAGTCATTTCTAGTACATTAGCCATCTAGTATCAAAAAGAGATGGGAAAGAAAAATTTAAGCCATTTACATATTCTCAAAACAAAGCAGGACATTAGATTATTTCATTCCACTACAAAAATGAAATTGATGTTAATCTTAGATAGAAAAACCATCATAAAAGTGTTACCTCTATTTCGCCTGAGGGCACACCATGAATGCAGCTCAAGATTTTGTACCCAATAATACTCAATAAAAAAAATCTACAGCCACATGCACTTATTTCAATGACTTAAGGTTTTTTAATTCTTGGTGGAAAAGACCTCGATCCATATAGTATGGTGATAGGCTCATCTTTCAAATTAATGTTTACTTTTCATTCTTTATATTATGAAATGAAATACTGATGTATAAAACAACTAGTATGCAAGAATGGTAACTCAAGAGTTGTATGAGCATCCATTATAAGAAAGTATAGACATGAATTTTAAAGAGACCATTAAACGTCTTGGGAACCTACCCTTCCAGTGCTTATATGAAACATACTGAATGGAATCTCCCGAGACTGCATTGAATTTGAATTCTGATTCCATGGAATTTGACAAAGACATCAATCATTGCTTGCTGTATAGTGATTTGTATAGTAGGGAAGGTATAGGCAAGGTCTATATTGACAAACAAACACAAGTCTCTATGTCATCACATAATACATCCTTTCACAGTCCATTTACTTTGGTTCTCACACAAAAACATCATTAGGCATGTCACGAGGCATAGTGGAGGAACAAACTTTACACCAATTTCAATTTCTGATTATTAAAGTTCTTATTTCTATTTTGAAGAAAGCGCTTTAAACCTGAGAAAGGGTTTGATTTTATTTTACAAAGTTTGTGATCAATGATGATAAAGCTAATTTTCTTTCAGTTCTTGTAAATTGTTAGAACCAGATGTGCCCCAAGACGATCATCTGTTTTGGAAATGTGATGGGATGTGTCTCTCATATAGTGAAATATCTAACTGTCAATCAAACGGCCAATCAGAAAGCTGGATTTGATACAAGTCTGAAAGTGATTTCTGTCTTATGAACCTTCGACTAAACTTTATAATATCAATACACAAAACTTGGAGGTGGATCAATCATGACTAAATTTGTAAGTAATTTTTCAATATATACAAAAACTTTAAATATTCAAAAGTTACCGAAATAAAATGTAAGTAATTCATTTTTATTGGTAGTGTATTAGTTCGATTTCAAAATTGTCTAAAAATAAAAATACATTAACTGATTTACTTTAAAAGTTCTTCATTGTTTTTTGGGTATATTTGTTTTATGAATGAGGTACATTACCATGAGAAATTCATTTCTAAGTGACCTCGTATCACTCCTTCCATAATATGGTTATTTTCAATTTTTAAAATTAACCAAATGTTTAAAAACTATTTTGAAATCTTGAAAAAAGGAAATAATATACTAATATTTCAGGATATTTATTAGGATATATTTTAGGATATATATACAACACAGATAAGACGATGACATTATATACTATAATATCAGATGATTTCAATACAATGACATTATATACTTATATACTATAATATCAGATGATTTCAATACAATGACATTATATACTTATATACTATAATATCAGATGATTTCAATACAATTACCTTTAAAAATCAAAATGAACTGTTCATGAAGTACGTTTCTTGTAATTTTCAAAAGTTATTATCAAAATCGTATAAAAAAAAGACAGAATAGAACAATATTCCCCTTCTAATCACGGAGGCATCAAACAAAAAAAAGACAGAATAGAACAATATTCCCCTTCTAATCATGGAGGCATCAAACAAAAAAAAGACCGAATAGAACAATATTCCCCTTCTACTCACGGAGGCATCAAACAAAAAAAAGACAGAATAGAACAATATTCCCCTTCTAATCACGGAGGCATCAAACAAAAAAAAAGACAGAATAGAACAATATTCCCCTTCTAATCACGGAGGCATCAAACAAAAAAAAGACAGAATAGAACAATATTCCCCTTCTAATCACGGAGGCATCAAACAAAAAAAAAAGACAGAATAGAACAATATTCCCCTTCTAATCACGGAGGCATAAACTTCTCGTCTTCTGCGTGTGACTCCTTACGTTTGGCACTCAACTCTCTAATTTAGTGTTTAGATATTGGTATAAGTTACAGATAAACTCTCTAGTGTTTAGATACCGGTATAAGTTACAGATAAACTCTCTAATTCAGTGTTTAGATACTGGTATAAGTTACAGATAAACTCTCTAGTGTTTAGATACCGGTATAAGTTACAGATAAACTCTCTAATTTAGTGTTTAGATACTGGTATAAGTTACAGATAAACTCTCTAGTGTTTAGATACTGGTATAAGTTACAGATAAACTCTCTAATTTAGTGTTTAGATATTGGTATAAGTTACAGATAAACTCTCTAGTGTTTAGATACCGGTATAAGTTACAGATAAACTCTCTAATTTAGTGTTTAGATATTGGTATAAGTTACAGATAAACTCTCTAGTGTTTTGATATTGGTATACATTACAGATAAACTTTCTAGTGTTTAGATACTGGTATAAGTTACAGATAAACTCTCTAGTGTTTAGATACCGGTATAAGTTACAGATAAACTCTCTAATTTTAGTGTTTAGATACTGTGTTATTATAGGACTCCATACTCCTTACTTCTCATATAGATCTAGTGGCACTCAATTTTCATATTTTAGTTGTTCTGGCACAATGTGTATCAATCAAAAATTTACACCAAGTATTTTTAGTGCTAATTCATGATACTGCTGATAGCGAGTGACCAATAGGATTGCACTATTTCTTTTGATATTATGCTAAAATATGAACACATACAGAAGTTAGATAAAGAAACTGTATGTTCTTGTCTCTGTGTTGTAACGGATGTGTGCATTTAGTAGTCTCTATGAGGTCTGTTTATAGACTATTCAAAATTGCATGTCAGATAATTTTAATAAGCAGAAAATAAGTCAGACTTTAAAACAAATGTTTGGAGGTCAAGGTCAAAAGACAGGGATAAATTAAGGTGGACAAGTTTGAAATTTATAGGTCAAATACTTCTGAAGAAAACGAGTAAAATGAATTCTAAGATGCTAGTCAACGCGGACATTGCTACACATACATGTATGTTCCAACAAATTGTCACTACTTTTAAAGATTGAAATACTTTGCAAATTTGCCATTGGGGGGGGGGAAGAGAGAGAGAGAGAGAGAGAGAGAGAGAGAGAGAGAGAGAGAGAGAGAGAGAGAGAGAGCTGCCACAGTTGTCACTGTCAACATTTTAAAATCTTCTTTCAACCCAAAATGAACATCGAAATCTGATAACGTTTTGCATTTAATTTACGTTTTGGACAAACTCCAGTGAATACATAACTATACAGAGGAAATGAATAACACTTTTGTTAACAATTATTTGATTAAAGACACTTGACACAAAATAAAGTATGGATGCATGGGTTGATGTACATTTTTTGGCTTAGTTTGGTTGTGATACGTACATGAAAACAAAATTCATAAAAAGTAAGAAACTCGTAAATTTTCTATGATGTTTCAATGTTGAAAAATTAATTTCATTCCATACTGTTAATTGTATTCATTTTAATTATAAAAAGATAAATTAACTCTTCATTTCATCATTTTTTGGAAAAAAATTTGTCTGCAGCAAGTGTCGTTTAACATACTAATGAAAAAATTATGATGAAATTTTTCATTCCTTTATCAATAAATACCATTCTTAGACTAAGGCTTAATGGAAGTACATCCCAAATGTAAAATACTAACAAAATAGTATGTGTATATCTATAGAGACATAAAATACACAAGTCCTGTGACGTACCATTATATCAGATTGTACTAGACCATGTACATGTTAATGAATGTTCTAATTATCTAATGTAGTACACTTAGACGGGGATCGTCACCATAGAGCCATTAAAGTTCTCCATGATACCTTCCTTTTCTATTTCATAGTACAATGCCTTTCTCCAGATCAAATAATATACCTTTCATCATCTCAACAAAGAAATTCAAACAATTTTCAACAAGTTTTTGACAAAATTTTGAAAACCACCACCATACTTCAATAAAATTTAATTGAAATCTTTAGAATTGTCCCCTTTAATGACTTCTTTGAGTATGTTTTAAATCTCTGAACACAGACACATAATGGTGGCTGAATTTGCAGTCACATACACCATTAGATCAGGTTACTATGTTGAATTTTTCAACAAAGAATTCATAACACTTTCAATATCATTCCATGACATGTACCAAAAATATAAAATTTACTTTAAATATTCAAATTAGTTGTGCATTTACGCCAAAAAATTATTAAATGTTTGGCAATTCAGATGAATAGATTTAGTAAAAGGAACATCTTATGATCATTTATCCTTTTCAGACAGAGTGCAACTATCCATTTGAAAAGCAAAATTAACTAAAATACACAGTAAAAAAAAAACCAAGACACTGAACAGAATGGCAACTCAGACAGGGGTGGTGTTACCACAGCTACGACGATCACATCACAAAAATCAGTTTGAGATTGTAGAGCAAGATTATGATGCCATCCGTGTTCAAAGTCCGCGTCGACAATTACGGACATCCTACGATAATGACAGAAGTATTGTCACTCCCAAATCAGGGAGGCTCATGGTTCTGGAGGATAAGGTGGCAAAGGCCCTGGAGCAACAGAGTCAGGTTCTATCTCAGCAGGAACAGGTGGCCAAAGCCTTGAATGACCAGCAGAGGATGACCGAGGGCCTCATACAGAAAGCGTTCGACAACCGGGAGGATTTCATAGAGAACCTGAGTCGTGTACAAAATGACAGATTGGAGGAAAATACCAAGCATCTTTTACAAAACCACATCAGCTACATCACAGCTATTGTGTCAAGACTGAACAAAGACATTTCTGTAAGTTCATCCCAGAGTGCAACAACTGTTAAGGTAGCTCATTACAAATTTGTTGTTTAAATTATTTTGTGATTGTAATTTTTGAGAATTAGTAAGTAATTGATATCATCTGTAAAATTCCTCAATAAATGGACAACCACACAAAATACCTGTTATACCTTATGTGTGTGTTTAAATATGTGTGTATATATGTGTGTGATTATGTGTTATATTAATCTATGGACAAAATTATGTAAAAATAAAGGATTAATTTCATTCAAATTTTTACAAAAGATAGGTTTGATGACTTACAAAAGCTGAATAAATTTTGAGAGCAACATGTGAATGAGAACAGTTGCAGAAAAGAGAGAATCTAGGTTCTTGATGGAGGTTTACAATCTCTGAAATGTATGAGTAACATATAAATTAGGATCATTTTCATTTAGACCTTGGAAGATGAAATTCGTAACAGGGACATGGCAGTAGTTGGAACAAATTCTGCTGTTGGGAAAATCGAAGTCCATCAGGTGACCATGATGCAGGACCTTCGTAGCAGAATTGTACGCTGTGACCAGGCCCTGACAAAGCACAGTGCGGATATAAACAGCTGTCGCAGTGAGATAACCGGTGCTATGCGGGAACAACAAACCATGAGAGAAAATCTAAAGGAACACATTCATAGAGTGGAAGCAGAGGTCAGAAGAACTAGTGGGGGGTGGGGGTAGTGGTGGTGGTGGTGGTATATTTTTCAAGGGATGGGGGATCTCAAGTCATGTATATGAATACTACAGTAAAATATGGTTACAGCAAACACATTTATAATGAATTCACACTTACAACGAAGTGATTATCAATCCCTGTAGTTTTAAAACAAACTTATTGGATATAAAAAATTACATTTATAACAAATCAAAATTGTTTGTTCCAAGCACTTCAGCCAGAAGCATGTTTACTGTTGAGATATTTAATTTTTAAAGATTGGTGCTATTCTCTTTTCCTTATAAGCATGATTTTTTTGTTTCTGACTGTTTGGTTCATTTCATGTTCTGTCTGACTATTTTGTCACATACATTCATTTTAATGTTTCATCTCAATAACAGCCAGGCCATTAATTTTTTAATCAACAAGGTTTACCACATGGCCATGGCACTGCATATTCTTATTGGTGGGGACACAATCTTTCCCATGATATAAAACTGAACCTGTCCCTAACTGCCATGGCCTCTGATTGACTAGGACAAAACATACATGATCTATTTAGAACAGCTGAAGCTTTGATATTTTTCATTTTCTACTTGAATGAATTGATACATGTAAAGAGATACACATGTACTTCTATATGAATGGTAATTAACTTATACAACTTCTGAAGATTAGTAAATACACAATTAAAGATATAATAGGATCTCCCGGCCATGGTTTGTGGTTTGATATGATTTATATTCAACAAGTTATGTGTTTTCTATCCCCAAGCCTTGGAGAGGGGATAGAAAACATTGAGTTGGATATAAATAAAATCACAAACCATGGAAGATTCTTTTAATCATATATTAACCCACCCACCCCCCACCCCACCCCCCCCCCCTTCGGTTATTCATTTCTGTTACTGTATTGTTGGGAATTTTGCTTTGACATTTTGTAAACAAACTACGTAAAATTGACGTTTGTGACATACGTAGGAATACATAGTGTAATAATTGAATTTTATGTAATAGGTGATATCCACTGGATAAAGGAGTTATCATGTGATAAATGTATTTAAATCAGCTGCAGTAGCAAAACTGCAGAAAACTCTTGATAGTCATGAAGACCCTATTTTGATAAGAAGATTGATTTCGTTGTCTATTGACATGGCATGCAGCTGTTTAAGAAACACATAATTATTTTGTCTCGGCTAATCTGAAGCCATGTGGCCATGTTGGAATTCTGATCACTCTAAATTATACAGTAAAGCATGTTCATAACAAGCACACTGATAACGAAGTCATGCTTATTCCAAAGGGATAGTTATTTCCCTATGAAGTGGAAATAATGAAAATGTTCCTGGATATAACAAAGTTTGGCTATAACAAACTGTTTTTTACCGGCCTTATAACCATGTTTTACCGTAAAAAGAATTTTCCAGTAGTAACTCTCATTAGAGAGAAAATGTGAATAAATGTACCATAAGAAGACACTGATCTTCATGGAGTTTTAATCATGGCATGAACATACTCACAAATTCAATAGCTACATGAAGAGGAGAAAATGAAATGCACCATAAAAACGCCATCTATCATACAATACTGTGAAATTGAAAGACCTATCAACATGTCAAGTTTGCTCAAACCACAAAAAAATTCACCCTCAAAATACTAGTAAATAATGTTGTCTTCACTTTTACAATAATAGAAAATAAAGCTATCTTCATTTTACAATAATTATGATGACAATGTCTTCAAGTTTACAATAATTATAATGATGATACCACCATTTTCAGATGTTAACTATGATGGGAGAGCTTGAACGAATTCATGGAGAACAGAATACGGAACTGAATCACATGAAAAAGGACACAAATCGAGAACTATCTCTGGTTGGGGAGAGGAACAATGCAATTTTAAATGATGTCAAGGCTACTCTCTCAGCTTACAAACTATCCATTGAGAATGACCGGGATCGATTTGAGGAGAGAATGATGTCTCTCTTAGACAGAGCCACAGGAAACTGGACATCTCTCTTGGTAAGCTTGCTCTGCCCTACAGTTGATTTTCATATATTAATGAATGTTATCTCCCCTTGCCAGTGTAGTGATTGATTTCATATTGTTTAACATCCCTCTCGAGCATTTTTCACTCATATGGAAACGTCACCGTTGCCGATGAAGGGCTGCAAAATTTAGGCCTATACTCAGCGCTTATGGCCTTTGAGCAGGAAGGGATCTTTATTGTGCCACACCTGCTATGAAACAGGGCCTTGGTTTTTGCGGTCTCATCTGAAGGACCACCCCATTTAGTTGCCTCTTACAACAATCAAGGGGTACTGAGGACCTATTCTAACCCAGATCCCCACGGGGGAGGGTTATTGAGGACCTATTCTAACCTGGATCCCCACAGGGTCCTTACCGGAGTAACTTACATTTCCTGTTGTGTTCTTTTTACCTAACATGATACTGATCATATACTGCCCCAGACAATATTTAAAATATACTGAACATATACCTGTTGTTTTGATTCACCACATATTGCACTTAAGTAGAGGAAATTTCAACCTTGTAAAGGGAAATAACCTTAAAGACAAAAACCATACTGAGACAGCATTTACTGCAGGATTACACATTTGTAGCTGATCCACATAAAGAACTCTCGAGTCTGGGCTCCTTCATGTGTAATAATCTCCTTCTCATCTCCTCCTTTTTCATCCAAATTTTGTCCAGGGCATAACTATAGAATCCTTTTACATTTAGACATTGCATTCTGAACATGATTATAAGTTCAGCATTGGATGAGGTGCCTGACTCAAACATTTGACATTGACCTTCTTCCTGAGAGTTCAAGATTATAAAGTCCAACACTGTCTTATACCTGTCTCCACTGGACAGTTGAAGAGGAGAAATGTTATTGGTTCAAAAGTAAATTCTGTAGTTTTCTTCTTTTCTAGGAAAAGGTTGACAAAAGGATAGAGGACAATGTGTACAGTTTAGAGATCCGTATGCAAAAGCTGGAGGAGGCACTGACTTATGATAGAAAAGTCATCTCGGATCTTCAGGCAGTTAGTATCCCCCTTAAAACTACTGATTTGAAACAAGTGACAATATTAAAGTTCTTAACATGTACTTTTTGAATTTGTTTGCAAGAGATGGTTCGAGAGTCCATATGCAAGTAAATGCATATGCCATTAAAACACATGCCATTATATTTTTATTTTCAATATGTAGCTTAGTAAAGGATATATTATTTAAAAACCTTTTCTATCTGACAATGTAAATTTTTTAGCAATTAGAGTTATCTCCCTTTTTGCAGCACCAACTAAATCATGACTTCATTGATGCTATTTCATAAAGAAATCTTTTGAAAATTAGCCTTAAACTTTATTTTCCAGATTGAATTTCATGTTTTGAATGTTTTCACACATTTGTTATAATTGGGGATGGAATGGGGTGGGGGTGGACAGGAAATATATCGTTCCTTCCTCTCGCCCCTTTTCTTTCCCACTTTCTTTTCTTCTTCCTTCCTTTTGTCTCTCCTCCTACTCCTTTCTCTTTCCCACTTCTTTCCATCCTCTCTCCCCCTTTCCTACCACCAATTTCTACCTCCCCCCTCCCACCACATAATTGTTAATGATGAAATTTTTAGTTACATACTAAACTAAGTATTTCATTTTGAAATGCACATCTTAATTTTTCAACCAAAAAAAAAAAAAAAAAAAAAAATAATGAATGCTTAAATTTCTGACCAAAACATTATCTTAAATTTTGGACAAGTCTGATGTAAATCTGTACATGTGTATGTATGCCACACACAGTAAGTAAATTTTGGGCAAGTCTGATGTAAATCTGTACATGTGTATGTCAATCTAATTAAAATCAGACCTTTTCTAACCGTTACACTGGAGACTCCAGTCTGATTTTAATTAGATTGATGTGTATGTATGCCACACACAGTAAGTAAATTTTGGACAAGTCTGATGTAAATCTGTACATGTGTATGTATGCCACACACAGTAAGTGCTCTTTATCTAAGGACCTGAAACTTTATTGCTTTACCTAGAAGAAATTGTCTCTCATGCTCTGAAGAGTTAGTTAATCTACATACCTAGAATTTTAAAATCTTGGTGTTTTTTTAGTTGTTTTTTTTTGTTCTTGTTGTTGTTTTTTTTTACATCAATATATCTACAAAACAAGCACATATATACTTTCCATGGATTAGGGATACATGCTGCTGCAAATGAATTGATATAATTCAGGGTGCAATTGAAAAAAAGAGAGTTTCAGATCTTCAGATTCGTACACATGACCTCAATTAAAATCACCAGCATTAGATAATACGACCATAATTCTGAACTACAATGATTTTAATTTCAGAAAGTGGAGACTCGAATTCTAGGCAGACTCGATACTCATACTCGTTATCATCAGGAAGAACTTGCAAAGGCCAAGCGGGAATTCCGGGAAGGGTTTACATCTGTACATGACAGTATATCAAATGCAAAGAAAGTGTTAGAGGGAAAATCCAAACTGTTGGAGGACAAGCTTAAAAAAGACATCAGCCAAGTCCGAAAATTAGTAGTACTGGCCTAATGCTATTCCTTTGCACTGTGGAAATTGTGTATTGTACAAAATACTGGTCCTCATATTTATGTTTTCTCAAACACATATATTTCAAAATCCTTTATTTATGAACTCCATTATTTCAATCCCACATAATTTCCCCCCATCTATATTTGTAATAAATTATCTGTGCTATTTGTTGAACATTATTATTGTCATTGTAATGTATACAAGATATACATGTATGTTATATAAATGTACTAAATTTCATTTTGTATAGTAAAATGCAAAAACAAGACGTTTTATCCCATTATGATTTATTAACCTTTGTTATGACACGTTTACGATAAAAAGCAACAGCGTCTGACAGATTGGGTATAATAGATCTACATTTAAAACTTTAAAAAAGATTTAACTTTTAAAAAGTTACTTAATGATATTTTTATGTGTCAATCGAACAATATATATAGTCCCCGCTTATTTGTGGTCATTTCTCTTGGCAACGCACCAACAAAATATTTCACTCCACTTTCGACCTCTCATATCTGAATATTTTTAACCATCGTATCAAAAACATGAATATATATTAATACTGCCATTTAAATTATAACACCAAATAAACTTTTACCTGCAAATTATTGATAATCAATTTTCCCACTTGTTGAATCTTCTCTACGTCGTCGCCATTTGTAAACAATGTGCCCGAAGTGCCCCCTAGCGGCATGATATGGATTTGAGGTCAAATGGGGTCAAGTTATACTAACATTGCCGCGCAATCAACAGTCGCGCCTCGTTCAACTTTGCTAACAGGTGCCCGAAAAGTCGTAAGGATTTTAAAGGAAGAAAATTAAGTCTTATTAGTGTGTGGCAATGGATTTACTGTTTGTCACCGGCTAACTTATTTGTTTTTGAAGTTAACAAACTCCGAGCTAACCACGGGAAATTTTAAGGAAGTGTTTTAACAGCTAATGTTTGACATGTGTTATGATGAAAATGTAAATGATTTAGTGATTGTGGGGACATAATACATCATTGGATTTAGCAGTCGTCTATTGTAAAAAATGGATTCAAACAACGGGTCCTTATCAAAGCGTGCCTCTCTTGGTAAATCTTTTAAGTTTTTATGTATGGTTTATAATTTTATAGAAATGAAACTGCATATAAATATGATGATTTAATGATTATTGGACCAAGACAGATGTCACTTGGACCGTCTTGTTTTTGTTCTGCATGTGACGGATCCGGTGAATAACAACCCAAATCAGCTGCTAATTAGAGCATCCTGGTAATTAGAACATTAGGTCTCTACCATTACAGATGACGGCCTTGGGAAGAAACCATGAAAATTTATGTTCCGACCATACATTCTTAAATCATGTGGAAGTCGCAATATATTTTTCTTGAAACAAATTGTTGTTGTTTTGTCCATGTTCGTTTTATTTAAGCTTTTGGGGAGAGTGACAGCTTTGAGTTACGTACTGTATAATTATTTAAATCCATCATCTGTATATTAAAAGATACTCGAAATTTATCATACAGTGTTAATATTAAGCCCCAGTCATGTATATAATTATGTACGTGGGTTTTAAATAGATCAAATTCATACAGTCTTTCGCAGAAGTCAATTTGCACACTAAAATTGAATTGAGATCAATACCTTAAAATAGATAGGTAAAATGTAAACCCCACAACCATGATCAGTCATGAGTAAAATAAAAACATAACTAATGATATATATTTGTACATTATAGTGGAAAAGAGCAGGGTATAAACTAAATTACCACATTATGAAACTATCTTTAATATGCAGTGTAATGACGATACTAGCTGTAACTCGTAACATACAAAGAAAATGTTGATTCGGTCCTTAAGTGGTTGAGGTTTTAATACTTGCACTTTGAATGTTGCGGCTGTGCTTGACCTAAGTACAAAATCGTGGAACAAATTTGGAGTCGTGAAGTGGGCGGTATTGTTTTAAAAGTAAGTGGTTCTTGGGATCCAATACGCTATATGATAATATGTGTCACGAAGTAGTGGGGTACTTAAATCAAAAGGGGGAGGGGATTGTGCACCCCCCCACACACACCCCACACACCCCAGTCTTGGTGACAACATTGATGAAGAAGTGAAATGCACAGGTTGCTAAGTGTGTGCACAGACAGTATAGGTCCTGTTTTTCTACTTCACAAACATATAAGAGCCCATCTTGAAATAGCATATCTCCTGATAAGACAGCGTGTACTACACCCAAGTTACATGATGATTTATCCTAATAGTGGACCAAACCTATACAGATACAAACCTTCCATACTGGGGTGGCAATCTTCAACTGATCAGATTAATGACTCGTTAGTCTCATGCTCTTGACTCTGCTAATTAATGCAGTGAAGGTTGTCGCTGCCAGTACCTTGTGTGCACAAATTGTGAACCGGGGTGTGTGTGTGTGTGTGTGTGGGGGGGGGGGGGGGGGGTTGACTCCTTCAGAAGAATAGCTTTGTTACTTTTCATAAGTTCCAGTTTGAAACCTTAGAGGGCCTTAGTACTGGGAATAGCTTCACAGGGCGAGTTCATGCAGTGATTTTTCTACATTTTTTACAAGGGTCCTGTGGCTTTCAAATTGGGGAAAAATTGTCGACATTTCAGTCAAATAGGGAAAAATCAATTTTATCGTAAATAAGTTTTGAAATCGTATTAAACATTATATTATTTTTATTTTACACATCTAATTTTCTTTAACCTTCTAAAATTTTAAACTAGTCTATCCAAATCATAATTCCCATAACTCTTTGTGTTAAGTCTTCTGTATATAATTCACATCGAATGTTTATTTTTTAAAAATACGTTTTCCTTTCATAATTTTATTATTGGGAAAAATGCAGGCTAAACTGGGAAAAAATTGGCAATTTTTAGGAGGGGAAAGGGTCGAAATTCGGACCCAAAATGGGCCTTAAAAATTCACTGTCATGTATTGTGCCTTTTATTTTCTCATCCATTTTAACTCGGTCTGTAAAGGGATTTCATTATTTTTTAGAGAGGTATATATAGTTTGATTTCTACATCTCATTAATTTGTGCAAGGATCCGACGAGTGCCCAAATTAAATAAATGATTGTCTGGTTGTTTGAGTATACCCATAAATCTAGATGCTGGATTAAGTCCGTTTTTATTTCTTTTCAAAACTTATTATTTATTTTGGTGGCGAAATATCTACCTGCATGTCCCCAGGGGTTTTCCTTGCACTTATATTTTAGACAGAGAGGGGTGAGATCTTCACAAAGATTTTACTATGAATATATACCATGTTTGGCTGAGTGGTCATTAAAATGCATCAAAGCATTTTTTTTCTTCCCTTTTATTGGTTAGTAAGCACAAACATCAAATTAATTTATATCTGAACATTTTATGTGTCAATTTTCCCAGTTCTACAGACCCTGGACCCAGTGAGAAAATGGTAGATCTCTTGGTTTAACATCTCTTAAGTAACTTAGTTTGAAGTTAATAACAAATATATTGTTTTGGAGTGAGTCTGAATTTAAGTTCTCAAAATGTAGACCCGTTACATTGAATAACTTAAGAAGAGGAAATGACAGCAGTGATAGAGTGAATGTTCTAGGAAACCTCTTATAAGAAAACCTTCCCTGATTTCTAAAAATTAGTGTACACTGTATTTAGGTGACTGTACGACAGGAAAAGAACAGAATTTTATGATATACTTATTACGAATATTATGATAATTGATGATATATATAATGTATGATTATTGATTAGTGATCGGACACTCTACAAATTCGATTGTACTTCAATCATGTAAAACTTTGTAATTCTGAATATAGTACATTTTAAAATACATGGCATTTTACAAAATACAGTATTGCATTATGAAATTTCCTGGCAAAATTTATTTCTTGGAGTTTACATTGAATTATATACTTTATATAGTTTTATACACTTCAGACAACTCTTGCACCAGTCATGGTAGCCCGGTGGTTAATTCTTGCACCAGTCATGGTAGCCCAGTGGTTATTTCTTGTGCTGGTCATGGTAGCCCAGTGGTTAATTCTTGTGCCGGTCATGGTAGCCCAGTGGTTAATTCTTGTGCCGGTCATGGTAGCCCAGTGGTTAATTCTTGTGCCGGTCATGGTAGCCCATTGGTTATTTCTTGTGCCGGTCATGGTAGCCCAGTGGTTAATTCTTGTGCCGGTCATGGTAGCCCAGTGGTTAATTCTTGTGCCGGTCATGGTAGCCCATTGGTTATTTCTTGTGCCGGTCATGGTAGCCCAGTGGTTAATTCTTGCACTGGTTGTTAGGGCGTTTACAACAGGGGGTCCAGAGTACAACACTGTGTTAATCGTAATATGTTGAACATAGGTAGTGACTGATTTCTTTGCCAAGTGCCCAAAGTTTGAAGTGAAAGTGATTTAAGTCACAGGTCTTTTGGATATAGTGTTAAAAGTCAAGGTTTTATGTCACAGTAGGTGTTGGTGTGATATTAAGGTTTGATGTCACAGTAGGTGTTGTGATATTAAGGTTTGATGTCACAGTAGATGATGTGATATTAAACGTTTGATGTCACTGTAGGTGTTGTGATGTTAAGGTTTGATGTCACAGTAGGTGTTGGTGTGATGTTAGGGTTTGATGTCACAGTAGGTGTTGGTGTGATGTTAGGGTTTGATGTCACAGTAGGTGTTGTTGTGATGTTAAGGTTTGATGTCACAGTAGGTGTTGTGATGTTAAGGTTTGATGTCACTGTAGGTGTTGTTGTGATGTTAAGGTTTGATGTCACAGTAGGTGTTGTGATATTAAAGGTTTGATGTCACAGTAGATGTTGTGATGTTAAGGTTTGATGTCACAGTAGGTGTTGGTGTGATGTTAGGTTTGATGTCACAGTAGGTGTTGGTGTGATGTTAGGGTTTGATGTCACAGTAGGTGTTGTTGTGATGTTAAGGTTTGATGTCACTGTAGGTGTTGTTGTGATGTTAAGGTTTGATGTCACTGTAGGTGTTGTTGTGATGTTAAGGTTTGATGTCACAGTAGGTGTTGTGATATTAAAGGTTTGATGTCACAGTAGATGTTGTGATGTTAAGGTTTGATGTCACAGTAGGTGTTGGTGTGATGTTAGGTTTGATGTCACAATAGGTGTTGGTGTGATGTTAGGTTTGATGTCACAGTAGGTGTTGTGATATTTAAGGTTTGATGCCACAGTAGATGTTGTGATATTATAGGAGTTATGAGATTGATCACTGTTCGTTATCTTCACCTTTCATGTCACAGTAGATGTTGGTGTGATGTTAAGGAACCTTTACTCGCTCCATTAAACATATATATTTTGAAAAAAATATTCACAAATCAGCATAATCATGATGATAATCATATTCAATTATAGTTACATTTTTTGTACATCATAACGAAATACTAGTCAGGGTTCTGACAAGTAGTGCACTCCTCTTTGGGTCATGGACTATTTTTCAAAACCCTGACTACCATTTTTAGCATAGCATACTCCTAATGTAACATTATTATGTAACTAGAATAATTGCACCTTATTTAGAGTACAACACACTGTGTCACTCACTAAATATTTCAGTTAAGCACTACCTTTATTTAATTTTCTGCATCTTCATTTCAAAGCTTCTAATTACTTTCATTTGGGTGAAATTATATAAAGAATGCAATGTGTCTTATGATATTGTCAGTTCGTGACCTTGAATAGACCTTGGCTTAAAAAAATAAAAACCCATGACATTCACAAGTTTAAAGATGCACAATTCCTGCGTTTTGTATTCATTTTCTGTTTTTCAAAGCAAATCATTTTCTTTACTGTGGTAGTCAAACAAAGATGGAAGCGTCACTGCTTCCTGTCTACCTATATAATTTTGCCTTGACTTCATCATTGTATTATATGACCTTGAACTTTGCAGCTGAAGGGAGGCACTTGACAGCAGATGAGATGGATGAGCAGAGAAAGCAGAATGTGGCCTACGAGTATCTCTGTCACTTGGAGGAAGCCAAAGTGTCTGTATTCCACTTACATCTCTTATATATAATTATATCAAAATCCTAATTTATATGAGAATGAGTAAGGAGTAGCTGCAATAATGTAAGCCTAGCTCTCCGAATTTTTATGCCTCCGTGATCGAAGATTTGGGGGGGGGGGGGGGGGGATATTGTTTTTGTCCTGTCTGTAATTCTGTCTGAAACTTGAACCTTGCTAATAACTTTTGAACAGTAAGTGATAGAGCTTTGATATTTCACATGAGTATTTCTTGTGACAAGACCTTTCCATGGGTACTAAACCTTTTGACCTTGACATGTGACCTACGTTTAAAAAATTTGACATTGGTCATATCTGCTAACTGGTAAATATTAGAGCTTTCATATTGCACACGAACATTTCTTGTGACAAGATCTTTCTACTGGTACCAAGATATTTGTCCTTGTGACCTTGACCATCTTTGGAATTGACCATTATCGGGATTATTTGTGTTTCACAAACACATCTTGTTTATTCCGATATCCTCCCAAAGAGAGGGGGTGGGGGCTACACTATGGCAGTTAAGTAAGGAGATGCAAAGAAACTGCAGCCTGTCTGTTTGTCACAAAACTTCAATCTGGTGCATATTTACATAGGCTGTAGCATCATATCTGATATGTATAATCTTAGTGTCAGTAGCTTTGGATCAATGAAATTATGTCCCGTGTTTGAGGCAGGAGATCACAAGTCTTTGAATTTATTCAAGTTAACAACTTGCATGTGAAATTTTTGCTCCTATGTAACATATTTAAGTTTAAGGACTGAAAGACAAGAGAATCTGAATAAGATTTCTCGAGGATTTATCCTGCAACCGGTATTATGTGTGAAAGTCCGCCATCACTGTCACAACAACGTGTATCGAGGAAGTGAATTATATTTAAGGCTTTTGGAGCACTCATTGTCCATGTCCCACTTGTGTTGCCCTTCCTTTGAAACATTTTCTCATCATTTTGTATAAAATTTTCAGTGCTTATGGTCTGTGTGAAAAATGTTTGAGAAGTGGTTTCGGGAAGGATGGTCTGTTTTGGCTGGTGACAGTGGTTTTATATTTAGTTTGTACATCAGAGTATGTGATGAAAGAAAAGAAGTTGCTTAGGGTTTGCCCAAGGCTAAAGCCAGTTTCTGAGTGCATGAAAGGCTTTCCACTCCATCAGGCCATTTAAGAAAATTAGTTGATATTCCGGGTCCCACTCTTTTTAATTTTGATAAAAATCAGTTCCCAGAACATCTTTTGGCAAAATAGAAAACAAAATGGGAGTTTAAGAGGGTGCATATTTGTACTTAGTTCATAATTAAGGTAAAACACCCATTAAGAATGTGATTCTTCATGGAATAGTGGCCTTGACTTGATGTGTATGTCAATCTGAAAGCAAGCGAAAGCAAGAGATAAATTTATAGGCAGGATTTGGCCATATTTAGAATGTAATGTATTGGTGAAAACCAATAAGGCCCTAAGGCTAGAATTGGGTTGGTGTAATACCGTGTTAATCTGTTGGATCGGCAGTGATTAATAATTAACAAGATCTATGTATTTAGTTTACCTGTGGTTCAACTAATCAGTGGGCATACTGGAATGTTGGTTTTTTTCCTGTTGTGCATTGTTATTGATTAATGTTATCAGCTGGGTTTAAAAACTCCCTATTTTAAGACATGTTTAGCCTGTTCCTAATATGAAAATGACCATATTATACAAATTGCTTACATGAATAGATTGTCTAGATTGAAGGGATTATTGTCTCCTGGAAAAATGGAATAATTCTCTATGACATTGTTGCATAAAGAAATACTAGAGCTGGATAATATTTTGTCATTAATAAGATCATGTATTGATGACACAGTGTCTTTGTTTACTTAGATGATATATGTTAGGATATAAAAGAGAAGGGGGAGGTGGTCTATACAGGGACTGTACACCTGTGAATTGGGGGCAAGTTTGATAGTCTGGTACTGGGGTGTGAATTGGATCTTTCACCTCTTACATAGTACAAGCTCGAAAGACTGGTACTTAAATGTGGTACATTAAACAGCCTAGTCTTGGTCCTGTTAAGGAACTCGGAGAGCAGTAGGATAGTCACTATGACAAACATTGCTACGATTGACAGTCATTTCTATTTACAGCCAGGGTAATTTCTTAATGAGTTTAGAAGTTGCAGATGGGATACTTGAAGTGACACAATCGATATAAAAAGTACAACAGAGGGACTGACCAAATAATTATTGTTGTCTCAAATATATGCATCTACCTGAATGTTGTGGAGTGCAATATTACAAGATTAATCTAGATTAATCTTAGTGGGTACAGATCTGTTTAACATTTCACTGTTTACAAGTTTTAGCTGTACAGGGAAGCGTTTTGTGTTTCAAACGAGACATGTGTATGGTGTAACATTACCTATTTTTGTATGTAGATATACTGCCAGAGGTTACACAGAGAAATGTTAAACAACTAAAAGAACGTGTCAGATGACACAGCTATGTAAACAAAGTTTCATTTTTAACAGGTTATAGAAATATGTAAAGTTCATGTGTCATCCGATAAAGTACAGATACATGTTCATGTTTTGCTACTTTTTGCCTATTCCTATTTCTCTTGATGGCTCACTTTTCAAAAATATTTTGTTTGATGTAAAGAAAAAAATAAATGAAAACAGCCAGTGATTCAGAAGTAGAAATTTGACTCGAAAGTAATCGGATATCTTTTAAGTGTGAACTTGACCTGTAGAAAAGATACCTCACATGTAAAGCCTTGTTTTATTATTGGATCATGGCTTTAGATTTAAGAAGTTTTTTTTTTATAAATTTAAAAAGCCTCGCATTAATAATTAAACGTTCGAAGTCGTCGAAGCGTACACACACATACAGGTAACTGGTCCTGGAGCTATTTCCTTGCTTTGTCAATAGCGGAATTCATTTTGAGCTGATTTTAATGTCACAATGTTGACACAAAAAGGATAAATTTTATTCATCTCTTTGAACAATTATCTTTGTACAGTATTGTTATCGCAGGACAACACATCTTGGCTTTTTAATGCGACTGCAAAAATATTTCTCAAAAGTACATAATTAAATCATGCATTTGATTATCTCTTTTGCGTTGTCCCCCAAAAGAAAAACACTCGCGCGTGTAATGCAAAGTGAATTCATAGACCATATGCAATGAATATCCTTATTTAAGGTTTCACTATTAATCTGCATAAAATGCTGTAAATCAAGACAGGAACTGTTAAAAGTGCTCCATTTATGCACAAATGATAACCCAGGTAACCTTTTACTGATTGGACCAAAATACCCAAACAAGTTTAATCTCTTGATTTCCATACATGTACATGAAATATCTGCACATTTCATCTTAAGTTGATTGCCTTGCTGCAGAAGTTTTTACGCAGTTGTTGAAGAAGATTGCATGAATCAGAGGGAGAAAAAAGAAGTTGTTCTTTGTGCTGCAGATTTGTAACAGGAAGTTAGAATGCCGACAGGAAGTCGACATCCTGTTAGTTTTGAAACTCAGTTGTGCTACATATATGTGTCAATAGATATAATGCGGACCTGTCCTAATGCAGTGTCCAGCTTTCAATAATAAAGCTCTTCATTTGTATGTCTTCTCTTTCTTTTCAGATGCAAAATGCATTTTCCTAACTTTATGTTGATGAATTAAATGTGTTCATATTGATTGGTACAAAAATTACACCCCTCTGTGTTCAATATTTTGATATGTGTGCTTTATTTTCATCCTGCTATGAATCATTCCATGCACACTTGTTTAATTTTTTTCCCCCAATGGCTCTTCTGTTTCAAAAACGATTGGGAAAATCATTGTACCCATTGTAGGTGTTCTTCTGTATAGCAAAGAACTGCATTTTGTCAAGGATGATTAACTTTCTGTAATAAATAGTTTATTTCATTCAAGTGAGAAAGGATTTTTGTATATCTTCAAAAATGCGACTTGCTCCTGTCTCATGAGTGAAATACACTCCGTTTCAAACTGCAGAGCATTGTTAGTATCGTGAAACATGATACGTATCATTTTGCAAGTGTGATATGATGATAGGTATGAAATCAGCTGATCCTGAGTGACTGGTGGGAAACTTTAAGAAGCTCCCTTGATCAGGCTGTGAAGATAGTTTAACAACTAGTGGGAGTGTGTAAAACATACTAAAGCCAGTGACAAACTCCAGTGTTGTTAACAAGATGTAATGTTAATGGTGACCTCGCAGGGCGACAGGTAGAAATTCAACATGTTAATTACAGGTGTAGCAACATCTGTTTGACGTACTTAATACACATGTTAAAAATCTTGTCTCTCTCCCATGAAAGAGCAGACACAAGGGGGGTCAGCTTAGACAATAGAAAGTCAAATTCCAATCTCGGACATATTTGTTCAGCCTAGAATTCAATCAAGTAGATACAATTCTATCAATGTACCTGAGTTTTCCTATAAAAGGTAAAAATGCATTGCAGCATTAAACAAAGGTTGTGGGTCAGAGTTTGTCGACAGTCGGTTCTGTTGTTGTATTGATTTAGGCACACATTAAACTGCGATGGGAAGTAATTTGGCGGAGTGTGGAGTTTCTTTATTGATGAAATCCTCTGTTACAGTTAGAATAAACAGAGTATTTTTTGTTACAGAAGTTGTCCTGTATTGCTTTGTCTGTTTATACTAGACTTCTATAGGTGCTCCTGATGAAATATTTCCATTTAGTGGTTTTCTGTATGTTAAACTTTAGTGATTTCACCAGTAAGAAGTGGTAGGTAGATGCAGTCAATTTGGATTGTTGGTCCCTGGTTTTTGTATCCCCTATAGTCCGGACTTACCGGATGTCAGTACCACAAAATTTAGTCTGGACTTACCCAATGTCAGTACCACAAAATTTAGTCCGGACTTACCGAATGTCAGTACCATTTATTGCAGACATAGGCAACCGGTCTGGTCCACTCTCTCGCTAAAATGTAAACAGGGTCAATGTTCCATACTCGTGTTCAAGAATTAAATCTAGGTCAAGGACATATGATATAGAGTGGAATCTTGTTAATCTGGACACTTTGGTTCCCAGCAAACTTGTCTGGATAAATGAAGCCTCCGGATAACTGAATCGCATGTTTTCTATCTTTAAATAAGTAACCAATATACTTACTTTATTTGATGCGTAGTGAATTAACACATTCTGTCTTTGGATTTAACCATTTGCATTAGTAAATAAATTATGATAATGTTAATATTTACAAGCATTTCAAAGTCCTCACTAAAATTGAAATATACGTGTGCAATATATTTGCATATGCTTACATTGTATATGTATATGTTCATAATATTAAGACCTACTACTGCTTTGATCTAGCTACGCGCACCTATTATTTTCATGATGCGATAATAACGAAACAAAACTCGGGTGAAACCAACATTACAGGTACATACAAAATTTAATTGTCATTTTATGTGCAAAAATTGGCAATACAATGTCTCAATCGGCACATGCTATCTAACTGACATATCATCACACACCACCTAATTGAAGGGAGGTGTTGACACGGTACACATAATCGCTTCAATTAGACAGTTTGGCTTGTTTTCTTTATAATTTACGCCTTGCTAAAATTGTCCGACTCAGACCTTCCCTAAATGAAATTAACGTCCGGATCAACGGTTCAATTTTCAAGTGACTATTCCTCTACCAGACACCCAACATAATGACAGTCACTCAACATAGGTAGTGACTATTCCTCTACCAGACACCCAACATAGTGACAGTCACTCAACATTGGTAGTGACTATTCCTCTACCAGACACCCAACATAGTGACAGTCACTCAACATAGGTAGTGACTATTCCTCTACCAGACACCCAACATAGTGACAGTCACTCAACATAGGTAGTGACTATTCCTCTACCAGACACCCAACATAGTGACAGTCACTCAACATAGTGACAGTCACTCAACATAGGTAGTGACTCTTCCTCTACCAGACACCCAACATAAGTCACTCAGGTCTTTCTGATATGACATTAAAAATGGAGGTCATGTGCCATGGTAGGTATATTTAACAAATTTGAGCCTCGGTTAATGTCCCTTATATACCTAAGCGGTGCGAAGTCAAAATTATCTCGCCCTGAACCTTTAGCATGCTGATGCGTGAGAAAGATCCTAACTGCTATGGTGGTAAGCATTGTGCATGAGTCAAAATTTGTGGTACTTCACTTAGAACTGGTGACATCTCTACTTGACTGAAAAATTCTTAAAAAGAGTGTAAAACAATGTACAAACAAACTAAAACTTGGAGAGATAAACCCCACTACATGGCTTATAAAGACGACTTAACAATGCCAATATCTGTATTCAGTGAATTGTAATTTTAAGTACAACAGAGGTGAACATGAGTATTTTTATCGCTTTGAAATTTTTTTTTTTTTACCTGGATGTTATTAATCATCACGAATTCACCTGCACAGCGGCGTAATGAATTAATTGACGGGGTAAATATTACATAGTTGTAAAAACAACAAATGTACCGTCAGATAACTGGATGTAAAATTGAGTAGGAATGACACCGAGTGTAATTTGCTGTTGTAATTAATGGTAACGATTAGGAAACAACACACAGGGAGGTAGCGTGAGCAATGAATAAATGCGAAATTTTACAAGGTGTCCCCAACATGAGGACATGTTTGTTAATGTTTTATTCTTGTTAGAGCATACTTTGGTGAAACGGTGTTGACATGACTCACATACTTAAGCTGAAGATTTCCACTGGCTTTACACCTCTACTGATACAGTGTATAAATACACCACTCATTACGTTTAACCGTAGTACTCACTCTAAGTCATTACAAAAGTCGCAGTTTAACCTATCAAAGCATTTTCTTTGTTAAGGCAGTTGAAAGTTTGGAGATATTTTAATTATACTTGTCAATGAGAACATTATAAGAATTAGCTTGTAACTGATTGCCTATTGCAGTGATGAGGACTTTTCATGATTTTGAGAGTTTGTTGAACAAGGTGTGTGGCTTTCTACTCTCGCCACTCGCTGAGCAAACTAAAATTTATAAAGTTGAATTGGTCTGATGGATATTGTAATATTTAATGTAATTTAATTGTTATTAATTTATGGCCGTGGCCATCTTGTATTTGCTTGGGCACCATTACCCTCCTTTGTTTATATTGTTTTTAACCAATCAAAACAAAGCCTCCCTTTTTGTCCTTTCAATCAACACCCTCTAAGCCTGTTAGGGACCCCCCTAGGGGCAATTGAGGGCACCCCCTATTTACATAATCAACAACCTATCAGATTGGTTGTCCAAGTAATAGCGCCACCTATATACGTTATTAATTACCAATCAGTTTCTATCTGTGCCAAATTTAAAAAAAATAACAATTAATTGACCAATCAAATGGCTATTATTAATATTCTTAACCTAAGCATCTCAAGTTAGGGTCACTTTCAAAATATTCTTTGAAACATCAATCAGGCCATGTCAGTCATAAATTAAAAGATAAAAAAAAATTATTTTTTTTCTCCGTGTGTGTGTGACTGAATATGTGTATTGTTTAATGTAGTTTAGTTTGTACATCCTCACCTGAGAAGAGGAGAAAACCATGATTATGTCATTTGATTTACAAAATTGTTGTACTTGCTGTTATGTATGTAATAAATCATGGTTGTTTGCCCAAACTGGTATTTTGTTTTCTTGACGAACGAGTCAATGCCTACACCATTAAGGGAATGGAATTAATAAATAATATAAATAAAAATCAAGTCCCTTACCTAAAATAGGTGATCTGGTGTTTGCATTATAGGATGACATAAAAAGATTTTGCCATACATTTTATTTGCGATGGACGGCCCATAAGGCTAGAAGGGAACAGCTCCAATGCCACTGTGTACCCTGAGCGAGTTTTAATTGTTTTGTACACATAATATGCAGTATCAGGAAGGCATTGGTCCAACACAATGTTGTGTGTAGTAGCATTGATTTTTTTTTAAAAGTCTGTAAATTAAATTACCAGGTTGCATATACAGATAATTCAAATGATATATTGACATATAGCATGCAATTGAAAACAACACAAGAAGTAGGCAATCACTACAAAACCCAGCTATTCAAAGTTGAAATCTCATAACAGTTGTTAAAAATCTTGGCAAAATTTTTCACTTAGAATTCATGTATAAACATTTTTTTTGTTGCTATTAGATTGATAAAATATGCTGGGCTGTTTTATATGTACACAATAAAAAATGATTTTATATATTTTAAGATATTTTATGTATCTTTTAATTGCTTTTGACAAATCTCGTACCAGATATTGTGCTGACTCTGTTAGAATATAACCTGATAAAGTGAATTTTGCAGGGGCATAGTTCATGTTTATCATCTCTGAAAGCCACGTACTATATTTGAAAGTTATTTAGAAGTTAAAGACGATAATCTTCCTCTTTTTTTTTTCAAGATGGCTTCAGTTTTCTCCAGGCTTAGTTTTGCATGCCCTTATGAAACTTTGAAGAAGGATGCAAACCTTATGTGTCTTAGAATATTAACTTGTAATTGTAAGACACAGGAGTGTGTAGTTCTACAAATAACTATTAATCTGGTGACAATCGGAGAAAAGGGCCTGTAGGGAAATTGAGATGGTTGTGGTTAGAACACTCAAAATACAATGGTAGTCACGTCAATTGTGTAGGCATGTTGATACTGTAGTAGGAGATGTGCGTGTAATCTATGGGGTACTAAAACTGATACTTGTTTATGTAATTGATAAATATATCCAGAGAATTTATTTAATATCTCACACTAATTGAGATCACTACATTTCACACGTCTGCAATTGGATTTCTTATATGCATGATTTTATTCGGGGTTAATTACAGTGCAATTCATGCAAATGAATTCAAGGATGAAAATAAATAGTGGACCTTAACTTATTGGTTTTGAATAATGTGTAATACAGACGGATATGAGCTGGGTTCAAAAATGCAGTCTGCCTGACCATCTGAGATGGTCTATTTCTCAGGCGGGGTGGGGGAACAAAATATGTCATACAATAGCCTGATTGTCAGGCTGATTTTAACAGCCAGTGTACAACTAATGTTACAGATAAGCTATATATATATATATATATATATCCAAAATTGAAATAGAGTCTCAGTAATCGGATACTAATATTTAAAAAATATGAAAAGAAAACACAGAAATCCTCCGTAAAGCTGTAGCGCTTTCATTACATCTTCAGAAGCTTTACAAAAATGTATACATAGCAGTATCATAGTAACAGTGATATGTAAAATAATGAAAATCACAAAACAGAAAATCAAGACTAGCAGATTTTGAAAGGGGCTAGCAACTTTTGAGTGTAGCCAGCCCTGTGAGTGTATTGGCTCATTAAGTTTCCAACCCTGACACAAGTCTGTCAGTGAGAATCTGTTGACCTTGACTCATTTGATTTTGAATTATCGATTAACAGTTGACCTTGAGTAATTGAATTTGAATTGTGGGTATTACAGATGGATACAAGCCTGCATTAATGAAGAGCTGCCCCCTACCACAGAGCTGGAGCAGGGATTGAGGAATGGGGTCTTCCTCGCCAAACTGGGGCACTTTCTGGCCCCTCAGGTGGTGCCCCTCAAGAAGATTTATGACAAGGATCAGGCTAGATACCAGGTAGGCCCCCATAAAACTGCTTGTTCTCTGGAGGTGATTGGATGATAAATATATTTTGCTCTGTTATTGTATATAGAGCAGCACAGTCACCTAGTTTACCTTGTGATTAATGATATTTGCATCTTTCAATTGAATATTAGAAACTGATAATTTTTTACTTTTCTTATCAGAAATAGACTTAAATTTTGATCTGTATACTAAGGAAAACAATGACTAACAGATACTATTTGTGAGATTAAAGACGATCTATATCATATTTTCTTTTTACTGTTTTCTCCAACAGTCCAGGGGGTTACATTTTCGACATACAGATAATATAAACCACTGGTTTGTTGCCATGGAGAAAGTGGGTTTACCACAGGTATGTATCCAGAGAGACACTAGGTCTGACATATAGTACTAACGTACATAGTATTAGTTTAACAAGTTCTGAGATTTCAGTCGAATTTGACATTGGTTGTCTCACTTTTTTTACCAAGCAATCCTTTAATTTTCTATTATTTTTCCTGCTAAACGACCTTCACAGGTAATTACCTGTAGTTCCTTCAGTATTATGAAACTGAAATAGTCCTATATATGATGAATCTCTGTGGTGATAATGTGTTCACATTTCAATTAAGTATGCTGAAAGTCGGCACTTGTCCTTGAAAACCTGCAGTTCATTAAGTAAAGTTTGAGGATAACCACCAGCACTAGTAGCTAATTACAGGAATATCAGGAGTCTTAACGTTAAGTGTTATTGCAGGGATTTTAAAACTCCAAACTGTCTAAATTAAAATTTTTAAAACATTGAATTTGACAAGATTGTTTACACTTTTTCGTTCGGGGAACTGATATATATTTTTGAATTTATTTGATGTTCCAGTGGATTGACTGCTGTATATGGGGGTTTGAAAACTGATTTTATGTTAAACGTATGAAGAAGCCTAGAACAGTACACACATATCATTATGTACAGTCACTGAAGACAAGTAGGGAGTTAATGAATTATTCAAACGCAATGTCTGTATTCATTGAAGGGAAATTAATTGCATTCCTGCAATGTTTATGTAGATCTATTGATCCATTTTCACAGATCTTTGGAGTTTTTTCAGTCGAATAGTTTATCTCTCCATTTAATGTCCACTTTGCATATTTTTGAGTTGCATAACAAAGTTTCTATAGACTTCCATTTAACTTGAATAAAAAACTGGATGTAAAGTCTTGATTTGTATACAAAATTAAGGTGAATTAGGCAGACAAGCATCCTAGCAATGACAAAACGTAGAAAGGGTTGGGGCAGTTTGATCTAATTTCTTAAATGTAAAGAAATTATGTGGGAGGTACAGTGTTGCGATTAGTAATGAAAGTTTCACTTCGGCATTGTCAAATTTTAAATTTCATATTAAGTAATAACTTTAACTTATGAAGATTGGAGCATGTATTTTTATTTTTTATGGGTTGGGGGGAGGGGGGGGGGGGGGTTGTGTGTCAGCAACTGTACAACATCAATGAATATAGGCATCATTGTATAATAGTGATTAGCAAGGTTCCTTCCAAATCTTTAGAAGAACACAACTTCTATAAATCAACAATGAAATATGCAACTCATTACGCAAATTCACAGTCAACATTACATCTTTCACACACCCTACACAATATTTACTAATACAAAAAAAGTAATGATAAATGGAAACCCAGATGATAGATACTTCTACCCATGTTATAGTAACATACTTACATGATGAGAAAAATATTGATAATGGGGGAAAAAACCTAGATAATTCTCCCCACGTTAAATCAACATGATGACAAAGCAGCCATTGAATTATTAAGATTAAATTCAGTCATTATCATCATGCCTGTGGTTTCTCCAGAATCTTGGCATGGTTTCCCATGACATTAACGATACTAGATGATGATAAGAGTTCCCCAGGTCTGATTTCCGAGGTCTGTAATGCATTGTATCACTGTTGTACTTCCGGACATCACAAGTATGACACCCTCGTGTCCTCAGCAGGTTACGTCGATACAGCTTCTGTGGGTCGTTCAGTCCAGAAACTGGCTGCAATAATGTAGCCCTCTCCGATTTTTTTTTATTTTGGGAGAGGGCTACAACTTAGGATCTCTTTAATGGTGCAAATGCGGGAGTGATTCACTCCCGCAACATTTTTGATCATTCTAAACATTTGCTGAATTTCTTTACGTAAATAAAATGATATTCTATGTTTCTTAGTCAATATATAAATTTACAACCTGCAATTTACGATTTGTGAGGCTCTATTCTACTGTTTTCAACAATTTCGTTAAATTCCAATTTCTCGATTCATATTTTTGCACCATGTTTGATGTACATGTACTGAAGTTTCAACTTCCGATTGTCAAGTTATTTGCATATGCCATATAAGGTAGTGTTTACATCAATGGAGAAGTACGGAGGAGAAAGCTATTTCGTCGGTATTAAAAAGGTTCAACTTTGATATCAAGTTAAAAAATGAACAGCAGAGTGTAAATTCTTTCTGCAACCATAGGATTTTCCTTTGTTTGTCGGAGTAGCTCGAGTAACTACATTTTCGCGCAGATTGTCAATGTTTAGGTTTTTCAGTTGATCCACCTACAAGATCTCGCGATAACAAGCATGGTGGAGCAGACGAAAAATTGCTGTACATGATGTTTAATGAAAAACACCATTATTAGACATGCCCAAGCACAAAGTTGATACTCCTTTTGATGTAAACAACATTTTGGACTAATACACGGAGCTTATTATCAGTTATTCATAAAATTATTTTGCACCATTACAGAGATCCTATGGAATTGTAGCCCTATCCCGAAAATGTCAGATTAAAAAAAATCAGATAGGGCTACATATTGCAGCAATCCAGAAACTTGTCTATGGACCATCTCAAGGTCATCAACAGCCGTACAGGTCCCCAAGAGTCCTGTCGATATCCATCACACTGTAATTAGAAATACACTTCCGTATTTATAAGAGTTTAGTGATGTGATTTTGTGTCCGCGATAATGTGCATTATCTATAAGTACTCAAAAATGCTACCGATATGATGTAATAATTTTGAGCACATATTCTTTACAAAATGGCAGATCGCAATAATTTTGTAAACTCAAGTCTACCCCAATATTGAAATGAAAACAAATTTTCTGTTGAGAAAAACAAATTGAATGTGAAAAAATTAGATGTTAGAAATGACATTTGTATGCACAACAGGTAAAACACTGAGTGCCAGATGTAAGTATGAGTGTGCATACACGCAATGGTTAAGACCATAGTTTGACTGTAGTTGGTGAGTTGCCCATTAAAGTGAGAGCGTTAACAAACACAGGGTCCTTAACTTGATTATTATAAGTACTTCCCAATGTTTCCATCAGGACCTTATCATAATGAGATCATTATCCATAGAAAATTTCATTAAAAACTAATCTGAATTTATATTGGTCTATGTAAATTGATGCAGTGTTTGAGACATTCACATGCTGAACTGTTATCTTGCACAGAGCAGTTTTTGTTTGATGATACCCATTGTTTATTAATCCATCTATCTGATTTTAGATATTTTACCCTGAAACAACAGATGTGTATGACAGAAAGAATATGCCAAGGGTGATCTATTGTCTGCATGCACTCAGGTAACCAGTTAAAATTAAGACCATTCAGCCAATCTATTGATGTTGTAGTATCATCCAATCAAATTGATTGTCATCCAATCAAATTGATTTTGTATTGTCATCCAATCAAATTGATTTAGTGGTGTCATCCTATCAAATTGATTTTGTATTGTCATCCAATCAAATTGATTTAGTGGTGTCATCCAATCAAATTGATTTTATAGTGTGATCTTCCTACATATTGAAGCAATATATAGATTATTGTACCAAATTTAGGGTTAGGTTTGTTGCTGCTGCTATGATTGAATATTCATTAGCCTGAAATTTAGTTTGACACTGTTAAAGGATGAAATATGATAAAGGCAACTGTTTCTCTTTTATGTTGTGACAAAGTATTTTTAGTTCAACTGAATCACTCAGTGATCTGATGCAATGGGTCTGTGTCCGTCATCTGTTGTGCGTTAACAATTAAACATTTTTAACTTAATAAAGTTACATGATTATGATCCCATCCAATTCTTCTCAAATTTGGTGTCAAACATCTTTGGGACAAGGGAGACAATGAATTGTAAATTTCAGAACTCCTGCGCATCCCTGGGCTTTAGGGAGGGGACAAAAATCGACCAGTTTTTAAAAATCTTCTTTACAACTACACATGTGTACGAAAGACTAAATACAAAGTCATGTAGGGTAGGAAGGCTTCTACCAAAATTGTAAATTTCACGATCCCAATGTTGGGGATTCTGACTCCAGGACAGGACCAAACTTGCCATAGTGTTCATGTGTAATCAGGGTTCGAAATTAACTTTTTCAAGCACTAGTCCGTACGGACTAGTCACTATTGATGTTCACTAGTCCGCAAAGCATTTCACTAGTCCGTCCAGTATATCAAAAAATGATCTTCATTTTAATCAAACTAAACACATCACAGTTGCAAACAATTCGATTTCTGACACCTACAGAAGAAAAAGAGACCACCATATTTTATTTCGTATTCAAGATCTTCAAATGCATACAATATTAACCTCTGAGTTAATCCTTTGATAAACGTCCATAAGTGCGTTCGAGATCGACGTTCCTGTTGTTTTGGTGTTCAGACCTTAGAGTCACAGGAGTTTGAAATTTTATCAATAAAGTCAATAAAATTCACTCGATTGACCAAGTCATGAGCTATAGTGTTATGAACTACTGTGTTAGAGTCGCGAATGACGAGAACATGTGCATACAAACGTGCATATTCTCAGACCACACTACTTGCAATTCTTGCACCTAGAACACGTTCTCGTGATGTGTACTTGGCGTTCGGAATCGGCAGGAATTTGACAATGTGTGCACGTTCGAAGAACGACGGTCTCAAATGCACTCCATGTGTTTGGAAGATCAGACTGTCATACAGTGCTCGAGCTGGGCTTCGCCATTTTCGCCAATGGCGAATTTTTTTCAAAAATGGCGAAAAAAAATTGAAAGTGGCGAAAATCCCTTTTTGCAATAATTTGTATTTTAAAATCTGTCTTGTGTTTTCCTTTGTCAGTGACACATTATCGCCTGTTTGTTTATGCAGTCAAAATCTGTTTATTCAGTCCACACGTGCGACCGGAAATCTCGCGTCGCTCCAGTGCACACAGAGCTGGTCACAGCCTCAGGTAATTTATGGCTGCAAAAAAGTCGGTGATTATGTAATAAAGTACATCGGACAGCTGTTTACCATGCTGTGGTCAATTGTTTAACATTTAAAGTCTTATTCATTATCGTGTTATCATCTCCACATTAATGTCAATTCTTAACCAGAGAACCGACCAGTAATTAAATTGGCCGTATTATTGTGTATAATGTATATATGAATACATCAATTGTTTGTTTTTGTGGCCAAACTTGTTGATTACAAGATTTTGATTTTGATGTGTTTGATTTTAGTTCGAATATTTCATAAACAATGCGGTCGGTCACCATTGATATGGACATAGCAATTTTAATAAATAATTTTCTTTGAAGTTCGGTGCGCAAAAGTATAAAAATGCTAATCTCATAAGACTATGCACCCCATTCTATTTTGACACTAAACTTGTAGCTTCTGACCCTAGTCAGTCTAAAATTAAAAAATATCTATGTTTGGCTTTACAGTCAACCCCACCTGCTCAAACATCTAATTCTCTCCAAATTGCAAAATCTTCCATACAAAAACGGAAATTTAATAGGGAATGGTTGAGATACGACTCTAAATTGGGCTTGATGTTTTGTGACATCTGCATTTCGGCCAATGTACACAATGTTTTCACTGAGGGGTGTAGCATCATGAAGTTTATATTTATATGATTTATTATCTGAATTTTGATTTCCATAATAGAATTTATCAAACAAATCAACTTCTTATTATTTCAGAAAGAAGTGTTTAAGTATGGTAGCTGGATATGATTAAGTAATGTAACTGATTCAAAATGCTAAAATAAGTGTAATGAATAAAATAATATATAATATGATGGAAATAATTGTAAAGCATGTGATTATTTGTGCCGCGCCACTTCCCGAAAAAGTGGCGAAAGGGAATTCTGGTCCAGTGGGAGCACCGCTGTCATAGTCAGGCAAACACCTGACCATGCAGGTAATCAACCATAAGTTCAAACATCTAAGAGACTCAGATAAATCTTGCTAAAATCTTTACCAATTCAAAATTGATTTCCGGATTTTCACTAGTCCGTACAGACTAGTGCTATAGAGAGTTCACTAGTCCGACACGTTTTCTACTAGTCTTGGACTTACGGACATGAGTTAATTTCGAACCCTGGTAATACGTTAGAATAACATCTTTAATGTTATTGATACTAAACTGAAACTGATAGATATTCAGATAGAACAGACAGCCCTTTACCAAAATTTGTAAATTTCATGATCCCAGGGGTAGGAATTTGGTACCAGGGAGGGGCCAAAGTGATTAAATGTCTTTATCATTTCAACAACTTGTTTAATTTTGCTGATACTGTATAAGTACTAAATGCATATTTAGGATAATCAGAAAGGGATATACCGAAATTGTGTATTTTGCAACCCTAGGGTTCTGACTTTTAACATGTTTAAGACTGGACCAAATAATCATATAATATTCATTATGTAAAGTCTTTCACCAGTATGGGCACTTTCAGGAGCATTTGTGTTTTAAGAACACCATCGTGTTTTATACTGCTTCTGAATATTAGAATTTAGCTTAGATATTCAGAACAAAAAAAAAATTCTAGATTTGGGGGTAATGATACTTTGAACTAATGTTCAGGTGAGTGATGAGACTTGTGAAAAAGTTAATACATGTAATCACCTGCCATCCAAATATGAAAAGTAAAATATGATTCACACTGTATAAGTATATAAGTATCCTTCTTTCTTAGTTCAGTTTTATTTTGTATGATGAAATAAGATAACTAAATGAATTCAATTTTTAATGCACTTTATTCAACAAAATAATAATGAGTAAAAAATTCAATGAACATGGCTTGAAATTAACATATGCCTGTCAGTCTGTGACTGGTTAAAAGTCTGGCGGACTGACTGACATTTGTTTTAGTCAGTCCGATGGGACTGGTTAATTTTCTAAAGCATCATTTTGGAAAATATAAAGTTAATGAAATTTTATTTACACATTTGGCATGCTTCGATCTGTAGATATATGAAGACGTAATATATAAATCCCACATTTAATTAAACATTGAAATATTGTCCGAGGCATATTGAGTTAAATTTCATTTTAATAACATTAACGAAATGTGTTTAACTATTTCTGGAAAACTGTTGGACTGGTAAATTTTTCTGCGGACTGGTTGAAATTATACCCTATCAGTGTGGCTGGACTGGTGACATAAAAAGTTAGCTTCAAGCCCTGATGAATAGTATGAAAAGATATATAGTAATCTACTTGTTTCATTAAAAGCTGTTGAAAATTGACACCATTTGATTCTCAATCTATTACGCTTATTATCATTTTAGGGTTATCTTCTACTGGCCTATTTCCACTCTGAGACTCTTAGGTATTATTCACATCAAAAATTAAAAAAAAAATAATAAGATATACCCAATCATTCTACCTTATTTCCAGACAAGGTTGTGTTGTGACTAAATTCCTAAAGAAAAAACATTTTCAATTGCGATTTCTTACCACATGTTGGCATGTTTAGTTTTGCTATGATATTAATTTACTGATGGTATAGATGTAATTTCATTGGTTAAAATATTATTGATAAAAATATAGAACCAATCATAGCACTTGTAGCAAATAAAATGGAATTTTGTAAAACATAAACAAAATTGAATTGAAATTTGAAAAATACATACTGAACTGAGTGGGTTTTTTTTCACCACAGTTAACCGACTTAGGTTAAGGACATGTGAAATGTTTAATATATATTTATATATAGAGGATATCTATATTGCGTGTTTTGATATTTGGTTTATCCAACGAGTTGATATGGTGTATTATTTGTGAGGCTTGCCGAGTGAATAAATACACCATATCAACGAGTTGGATAAACCAAAATATCAAAATACGCAATTATAGATGTTCTATTTATCTCAAACCTCTTCTTTTCTCCTAATTTTGAGATGATCCCCAGTATGGTCAATACAGCTGATTGAATTTGTTTAGAATCCGTGGCTCAGGCGTCGTTCTTATTAATCTTCCTTACACGGGAAAAAACTGTTCTTATAATCGATGCATGCATGTATATTAAAAAGGTCATTTTCACAAAAGAAACCATAGATGAAAATTGTTTTAGAAGGGATTATATTTTATAATTAATAATGGTTTTGCCATTCCAACAAAATAACTATTGACCAAGTATTTATTTTTTGATGTAGGCC
Source organism: Ostrea edulis (assembly GCF_947568905.1). NCBI lineage: Eukaryota > Metazoa > Mollusca > Bivalvia > Ostreida > Ostreidae > Ostrea > Ostrea edulis. The sequence goes on along the minus strand of NC_079168.1, from coordinate 84,885,074 downwards.
TGACCTTCAAATAAAAAGTTGATGTTGCCGTCTTTTTGAAATAAACATGTGTAACAACGATCGATGAAAGTAATATTTTAATGCAGCGTTATTAGAGTGTTCAACAGTTTACAATGAAAAGTAGAAGTGTGTGTATTTGGATTTTATTCACGTGGTTTCTTTGAATCTGAGGGCGAGTGGAAATCCTGAGACACTTTAGGAAGTAAAGCTGTTGAGATTTATTACTTTCAATATGGCTCCAAAGAAAAGAGACTGTGCTTGTGAATGCTTGGTACCTCAGCATGTCGAGGTACTTTCGATTAGGCCTGTTCCAGTAGGCGGTTGATTCCTTGTTGATGATAATAGTGTGGACATCTCTATGTTCTCTTATCGGAATTTTTGAGTAGTTATTGATCGAGTTGACAATTTTGTGGCCGGTAACTTGCATTATATCTCAGTGGGGGCAACATCATTTTAATTTTGCTATAAAAGAAATTCTAAATAAATACAGAATAACAACTTGTGCACTTTATTTCATGCGTCGATATGCATAAACACAGAAAATATGTCGTCCAAGCGGGGACAGTGTCAAAAGTAGTTTGGACCTTTATCTCACACACCACTTGTATGAGATATATATATATATATATATATATATATATATATATATATATATATATATATATATATATATAAAATAAATATATCTTGCACCATCAACACAACACTTCTAATATGGGCTTTAGTTAAAGCCTATAGGCCTCTTGTTAAAAAATGCCATTGTTTTTTCCAGTCTGTATTGTTTTAAACTGGGCATTGCTCCACAGATAGAAGATTTGTATGGCAAAGTTCAATTCACAGGTAAAATTTGCATAATACTGCATGCATTATACATAGTACTAGCAGAGTTCTAAAATGTGGAATTTCTATCATATCTGTCATAACTGAGCCATCATCTGTTAGCATGTATCGGATAGTTTTAGTGTGGGGGAAATTTGGCATTTTTATTGGAAGAGCTGGAAATGATTTTGCTAAATTTTTTTGACAACTTTTCATTTTATAGAATTAAAATCGC